>NW_027522886.1:0-71746 GCF_052094955.1 Ictidomys tridecemlineatus | reverse complement strand
GGAGCTGATCTCTCTGTTTAATGGAGCTGGTTTCTTTCTCATGGAGCTGGTCTCTCTCTCATGGTGCTCGTCTCTCTCAATCATGGAGTTGTTCTCTCACTCTCATGGATCTGGTCTATCTCTCATGGAGCTGGTCACTCTCATGTAGCTGGTCTCTCTCTCTCAGGAAGCTGGTCTCTCTCATGGAGCTGGTCTATCTCTCATGGCGCTGCTCTCTCCCATAGAGCTGGTCTCTCTCTCTCATGGAGCTGCTCTCCCTCATGGAGCTGGTCTCTCTCTCTCATGGAGCTGGTCTCTCTCTCTCAATGAGCTAAAATATCTAATGGAGCTTGCCTCTCTCTTTCTGGAAGCTGGTCTTTCTCATGGAGCTAATCTCTCTCCCAGGGAGCTTGGTCTCTCTCATGGAGCTGGTCTCTCCCTCATCGAGCTGCTCTCTCCCTCTCAGGGAGCTGGTCTGTCTCTCATGGAGTTGGTTCTCTCCAATAGAGCTTGTCTGTCTCTCTCATGGGGCTGGTCTCTCATATTGAGCTGGTCTCTCCCTCTCTCATGGAGCTGGTCTCTCTCTCATTGATGTAATGTCTCTAATAAACCTGGTCTCTTTCTCTTTAGAAGCTGGTGTCTTTCATGGAGCTTCTCTTTCTCTCATGGAGCTTGTCTCTCTCTCATGGAACTGTTCTCTCTCTCTAATGGAGCTTGTCTCTCAATCTCATAGAGCTGGTCTCTCTCTCATGGAGCTGTTCATTCTCATGGAGCTGGTTGCTCTCTCTCAGGGACCATGTCTCTCTCATGGAGCTGGTCTCTGTTTCAGGGGATCTAGTCTCTCACATGGAGCTGGTCTCTCTCTCATGGAGCTTGTCTCTCTCTCATGGAGCTCGTCTCCCTCTCTGAGGGAGCTGGTCTGTTTCTCATGGCGCTGCTCTCTTTCATGGAGCTGGTCTCCTCTCATGGAGCTGGTCTCTTTCTCATGGAGCCGGTCTCTCTCATGGAGCTGGACTCTTTTTGTCAGAAAGCTTGTCTCTCTCATGGAGCTGGTCTCTCTCTCACGGAACTGGTCTCTCTCTGTCAGGAAGCTGGTCTGTCTCTCATGGCGCTGCTCTCTTTCATGAAGCTTGTCTCTCTCTCTCATGGAATTGGTCTCTCTCATGGAGCTGGTCTCTCTCTCATGAAGCTGGTCTTTCTCATGGAGCTGGACTCTTTGTTCCGAGCTGGTCTCCCTCATGGACCTGGTTTCTCTCTCATGGAGCTGGTCTCTCTCATGGAGCTTGTCTCTCTCTCAAAGAGCGGGACTTTATTTTTCTCGTGAAGCTGGTCACTCTCTCATGTATTTGTTCTCTTTCTCTCATGGAGCTGGTCACTCTCTCATGGAGCTGGTCTCTCTCATGGAGCTGGAAACTTTCTCTCACGAAGCTGGTCTCTCTCATGGAGCTGGTCTCTCTCTCTCATGGATCTGGTCTCTCTCATAGAGCTGGTCTCTCTCTCAGGAACTTGACTCTATTTCTCTAATAGAGCTGGTCGTTCTCTCTCATGTTGTTGGTCTCTCTCTCTCAAGCAGTTGTTTTATCTCTCTTGTAGTTGGTCTCTCTCTCTCATGGAGCTGGTCTCTCTCTCTCTCTTGGAGCTGCTCTTTCTCTCTTTGAGTTGTTCTCACTCACAGAGCTGGTCTCACTCTCTTAGGAACCTGGTCTCTCTCATGAAGGTTGTCTCTCTTTCAGGTATCTGGTCTCTCTCATTGAGCTGGTCTCTCTCTCATGGAGCTGGTATCTTTCCCCTGAGCTTGTCTCTTGCTCCCATGGAGCTGATCTCTCCAATGGGGCTGGACTCTCACTCTCATGGAGCTGGTCTCTCTCTCTCATGGAGCTGGTCTCTCTCATGGAGCTAGTTTCTCTCATGGACATGGTCTCTCTCAGGGAGCTGGTCTCTCTCTCTGAGAAAGCTCGTCTGTCTCTCATGGAGCTGGACTCTTAATGGAGCTGGTCTTTCTCCCTCATAGAGCTTGTCTCTCTCTCACAGAACTGGTATCTCTCCAGGAGCTGGTCTCCCTCTCTCATGGACCTGGTCTCTCTCTCTCATGGAGCTGGTCTCTCTCTCATGGATCTTGTCTCTCTATCTCATGCAGTTTGTCTCTTCTATCGAGCTGGTCTCTCTCTCTCATGGAGAAGGTCTCTCTCATGGAGCTAGTTTCTCTCTCTCAGGGAGCTGGTCTCTCTCATGCACCTGGTGTCTCACTCTCATGGAGTTGATTTCTGTCTCTCATAAAGCTGGTCTCCCTCTTGGAGCTGGTCTCTCTCTTTCATGGAGCTGATCTTTCTCATAAAGCTGGTCTATCTCATAGAGCTGGTCTCTCTCTAATGGAGCTCGTTTCTCCCATGGAGCTGATCTCTCTCTCAGGGAACTTGTCTCTCTCGGGGAGCTTGTCTCTCACATGGAGATTGTCTCTCTTTCATGGAGCTGGTCTCACTCTCATGAAGCTGGTCTCTCTCATGGAACTGGTCTCTCTCTCTCATGGATCTCTTCTCTCTCTCTCATGGAGCTGGTCTCTCTCTCTCATGGATCTTGTCTCTCTATCTCATGCAGCTGGTCTCTTCTATCGAGCTGGTCTCTCTCTCTCATGGAGAAGGTCTCTCTCATGAGCTAGTTTCTCTCTCAGGAAGCTGGTCTCTCTCATGCAGCTGGTGTCTCACTCTCATGGAGCTGATTTCTGTCTCTCATAAAGCTGGTCTCCCTCATGGAGCTGGTCTCTCTCTTTCATGGAGCTGATCTTTCTCATAAAGCTGGTCTCTCTCATAGAGCTGGTCTCTCTCTAATGAAGCTCGTTTCTCCCATGGAGGTGATCTCTCTCTCAGGGAACTGGTCTCTCTCGTGGAGCTTTTCTCTCTCATGGAGATGGTCTCTCATTCTTGGAGCTGGTCTCACTCTCATGGAGCTGGTCTCTCTAATGGAACTGGTCTCTCTCTCTCATGGATTTCTTCTCTCTCTCTAATAAAGCTGGTCTCTCTCTCTCATGGATCTTGTCTCTCTCTCATGGAGGTGGTCACTCTCATGGAGCTGGTCTCTCGCTCTCAGGGAGCTGGTCTCTCTCATGGAGCTGGTCTCTCTCTCAGGCAGATGGTCTCTCTCATGGATCTGTTCTCTCTCTCTTGGACCTGGTCTTACTCTCATTGAACTGGTCTCTCTAATGGAGCTTGTCTCTCTTTCTCTGGAAGCTGGTGTCTATCATAAAGCTATTATCTCTGTCAGGGATCTGGTCTCTCACATGAGGGTGGTCTCTCTCTCTCTCATAGAGATGATCTCTCTCTCATGGAGCTGGTCTCTCTCTCTCATTATTCTTGTCTTTCTGTCATTGAGCTTGTTTCTCTCTCATGGAGCTGGTCCCTCTCTCTCATGGAGCCTATATCTCTCTCTCATGGAGCTGGTCTCTGTCATGGAGCTGGTCTCTCTCTATCATGGAGCTGGTCTTTTTCATAAAGCTGGCCACTCTCTCTCAAGAAGCTGGTCTCTCTCATGGTGCTGGTCCCTCTCTCTCATGGAGCTTGTATCTCTCTCTCAGGGAGATGGTCCTCTCATGGAGCTGGTCTCTCTCTCATGGTGCTATTCTGTCTCTCATGGAGCTAATCTCTCCCATGGATCTGGTCTCTATCTCTCATGGAGCTGCTCTGTCTCATGGAGCTGGTCTCTCTCTCATGAAAATGGTATCTCCCCAGGAGCTGGTGTCCTTCTCTGATTTAGCTTGTCTCTCCTTCACATGGAGCTGGTCTCTCTCTCTCATGGATCTTGTCTCTATATCTCATGCAGCTCGTCTCTTCTATCGAGCTGGACTCTCTCTCTCATGGAGAAGGTCTCTCTCATATAGATTGTGTCTCTCTGTCTCAGGGAGCTGGTTTGTCTCATGGAGATGGTGTCTCTCTCTCTGGAGCTGATCTCTGTCATTCAGGAAGCTGGTCTCCCTCATAAAGCTGGTCTCTCTCTTTCATTGAGCTGCTCTTTCTCATAAAGCTGGTATCTCTCGTGGAGGTGGTCTCTCTCTCATGGAACTGGTTACTCCATGGAGCTGATCTCTTTCTTAGGGAACTGGTCTCTCTCATAGAGCTGTTTTCTCTCATGAAGCTGGTCTCTCTCTCTCAGGACGCTGGTCTCTCTCATGGACCTGGTATCTCTCGAGGAGCTTGTCTCTCTCATGGAGCTGGTCTCTCATTCTTGGAGCTGGTCTCTCTCTCATGGAGCTGGTCTCCCTCATGGAACTGGTCTCTCTCTCTCATGGATCTCTTCTCTCTCTCTAATGGAGCTGGTCTCTCTGTCTCATGGATCTGGTCTCTCTCTCATGGAGCTGGTCACTCTCATGGAGCTGGTCTCTCGCTCTCAGGGAGCTGGTCTCTCTCATGGAGCTGGTCTCTCTCTCAAAGAGATGGTCTCTCTCATGAATCTGATCTCTCTCTCTTGGACCTGGTCTTACTGTCATTAAACTGGTCTCTCTCATGGAGCTGGTCTCTCTTTCCCCGGATGCTGGTCTCTATCATGAAGCTATTATTTCTGTCAGGATCTGGTCTCTCACATGAGGGTTGTCTCTCTCTCTCTCATGGAGCTGATATCTCTCTCATGGAGCTGGTCTCTTTCTCTCATTATGCTTGTCTTTCTGTCATTGAGCTTGTTTCTCTCTCATGGAGCTTGTCCCTCTCTTTCATGGAGCCTATATCTCTCTCTCATGGAGCTGGTCTCTGTCATGGAGCTGGTCTCTCTCTATCATGGTGCTGATCTCTTTCATAAAGCTGGTCACTCTCTCTCAAGAAGCTGGTCTCTCTCATGGTGCTGGTCCCTCTCTCTCATGGAGCTTGTATTTCTCTCTCAGGGAGATGGTCCCTTTCATGGAGCTGGTCTCTCTCTCATGGTGCTATTCTGTCTCTCATGGAGCTAATCTCTCCCTTGGAGCTGGTCTCTATCTCTCATGGAGCTGCTCTGTCTCATGGAGCTGGTCTCTCTCTCATGAAAATGGTATCTTCCCCAGGAGCTGGTGTCCTTCTGTCATCTATCTGGTCTCTCTTTCACATGGAACTGGTCTCTCTCTTTCATGGATCCGGTCTCTATATCTCATGCAGCTCGTCTCTTTTATCGAGCTGGACTCTCTCTCTCATGGAGAAGGTCTCTCTCATGTAGATCGTTTCTCTCTCTCTCAGGGAGCTGGTTTGTCTCATGGAGATGGTGTCTCTCTCTCATGAAGCTGATCTCTGTCTCTCATGAAGCTGGTCTCCCTCATAAAGCTGTTCTCTCTCTTTCATGGAGCTGAACTTTCTCATAAAGCTGGTCTCACTCTTTCATTGAGCTGCTCTTTCTCATAAAGCTGGTATTTCTCGGGGAGCTGGTCTCTCTCTAATGGAACTGGTTTCTCCATTTAGCTGATCTCTTTCTCAGAGAACTGGTCTCTCTCATGGAGCTGGTTTCTCTCATGGAGCTTTTCTCTCGTTCATGGAGCTGGTCTCTCTCTCTCTCATGGAGCTTGTCTCTCTCATTGAACCGGTTTCTGTTTCATGGAGCTGGTATTTCTCAGGGAGCTGGCCTCTCTCTTTCATGGAGATGTTCTTTCTCATAAAGCTGGTCTCTCTCATGGAGCTGGTCTCTCTGTCATGGAGCTGGTCTCTCCCATGGAGCTATCTCTCTCTCAGGGAGCTGGTCTCACTAATGGAGCTGGTCTCTCTCGTGGAGCTGGTCTCTCTATGTCAAAGAGCAGGTCTCTCTCATGGAAATGGTATCTCTCGTGGAGCTTGTCTCTCTCTTGGGGCATCTCTCTCTCTCATGGAGGTGGTCTCTCTCTCATGGATCTGGTTCCTCTGATGGAGCCAGTAGCACTCATGGAGCAGCTCACTCTCTCTCATGGAGCTGGTCTCTCTCATTGAGGTGGTCTCTCTCTTATGAAGCTGGTCTTTCTCATGAAGCTGGTCTCTCTCTTTCATGGATCTGCTCTCTCTCTTGGAGCTGGTCTCCCTCTCATGGATCTGGTCTCTCCTAAGGAGCTGATCTCTCTGTTTAATGGAGCTGGTTTCTGTCTCATGGAGCTGGTCTCTCTCTCATGGTGCTCGTCTCTCTCAATCATGGAGTTGTTCTCTCACTCTCATGGATCTGGTCTATCTCTCATGGAGCTGGTCACTCTCATGTAGCTGGTCTCTCTCTCTCAGGAAGCTGGTCTCTCTCATGGAGCTGGTCTATCTCTCATGGCGCTGCTCTCTCCCATAGAGCTGGTCTCTCTCTCTCATGGAGCTGCTCTCCCTCATGGAGCTGGTCTCTCTCTCTCATGGAGCTGGTCTCTCTCTCAATGAGCTAAAATATCTAATGGAGCTTGCCTCTCTCTTTCTGGAAGCTGGTCTTTCTCATGGAGCTAATCTCTCTCCCAGGGAGCTGGTCTCTCTCATGGAGCTGGTCTCTCCCTCATCGAGCTGCTCTCTCCCTCTCAGGGAGCTGGTCTGTCTCTCATGGAGTTGGTCTCTCCAATAGAGCTTGTCTGTCTCTCTCATGGGGCTGGTCTCTCATATTGAGCTGGTCTCTCCCTCTCTCATGGAGCTGGTCTCTCTCTCATTGAGGTAATGTCTCTAATAAACCTGGTCTCTTTCTCTTTAGAAGCTGGTGTCTCTCATGGAGCTTCTCTTTCTCTCATGGAGCTTCTCCCTCTCTCATGGAGCTTGTCTCTCTCTCATGGAACTGTTCTCTCTCTCTAATGGAGCTGGTCTCTCAATCTCATAGAGCTGGTCTCTCTCTCATGGAGCTGTTCATTCTCATGGAGCTGGTTGCTCTCTCTCAGGGACCATGTCTCTCTCATGGAGCTGGTCTCTGTTTCAGGGATCTAGTCTCTCACATGGAGCTTTTCTCTCTCTCATGGAGCTTGTCTCTCTCTCATGGAGCTCGTCTCCCTCTCTGAGGGAGCTGGTCTGTTTCTCATGGCGCTGCTCTCTTTCATGGAGCTGGTCTCCTCTCATGGAGCTGGTCTCTTTCTCATGGAGCCGGTCTCTCTCATGGAGCTGGACTCTTTTTGTCAGAAAGCTTGTCTCTCTCATGGAGCTGGTCTCTCTCTCACGGAACTGGTCTCTCTCTGTCAGGAAGCTGGTCTGTCTCTCATGGCGCTGCTCTCTTTCATGAAGCTTGTCTCTCTCTCTCATGGAATTGGTCTCTCTCATGGAGCTGGTCTCTCTCTCATGAAGCTGGTCTTTCTCATGGAGCTGGACTCTTTGTTCCGAGCTGTTCTCCCTCATGGACCTGGTTTCTCTCTCATGGAGCTGGTTTCTCTCATGGAGCTTGTCTCTCTCTCAAAGAGCGGGACTTTATTTTTCTCGTGAAGCTGGTCACTCTCTCATGTATTTGTTCTCTTTCTCTCATGGAGCTGGTTTCTCTCTCATGGAGCTGGTCTCTCTCATGGAGCTGGAAACTTTCTCTCACGAAGCTGGTCTCTCTCATGGAGCTGGTCTCTCTCTCTCATGGATCTGGTCTCTCTCATGGAGCTGGTCTCTCTCTCAGGAACTTGACTCTATTTCTCTAATAGAGCTGGTCGTTCTCTCTCATGTTGTTGGTCTCTCTCTCTCAAGCAGTTGTTTTATCTCTCTTGTAGTTGGTCTCTCTCTCTCATGGAGCTGGTCTCTCTCTCTCTCTTGGAGCTGCTCTTTCTCTCTTTGAGTTGTTCTCACTCACGGAGCTGGTCTCACTCTCTTAGGAACCTGGTCACTCTCATGAAGGTTGTCTCTCTTTCAGGTATCTGGTCTCTCTCATTGAGCTGGTCTCTCTCTCATGGAGCTGGTATCTTTCCCCTGGAGCTTGTCTCTTGCTCCCATGGAGCTGATCTCTCCAATGGGGCTGGACTCTCACTCTCATGGAGCTGGTCTCTCTCTCTCATGGAGCTGGTCTCTCTCATGGAGCTAGTTTCTCTCATGGACATGGTCTCTCTCAGGGAGCTGGTCTCTCTCTCTGAGAAAGCTCGTCTGTCTCTCATGGAGCTGGACTCTTAATGGAGCTGGTCTTTCTCCCTCATAGAGCTTGTCTCTCTCTCACAGAACTGGTATCTCTCCAGGAGCTGGTCTACCTCTCTCATGGACCTGGTCTCTCTCTCATGGAGCTGGTCTCTCTCTCATGGATCTTGTCTCTCTATCTCATGCAGTTTGTCTCTTCTATCGAGCTGGTCTCTCTCTCTCATGGAGAAGGTCTCTCTCATGGAGCTAGTTTCTCTCTCTCAGGGAGCTGGTCTCTCTCATGCACCTGGTGTCTCACTCTCATGGAGCTGATTTCTGTCTCTCATAAAGCTGGTCTCCCTCTTGGAGCTGGTCTCTCTCTTTCATGGAGCTGATCTTTCTCATAAAGCAGGTCTCTCTCATAGAGCTGGTCTCTCTCTAATGGAGCTCGTTTCTCCCATGGAGCTCATCTCTCTCTCAGGGAACTTGTCTCTCTCGGGGAGCTTGTCTTTCACATGGAGATGATCTCTCTTTCATGGAGCTGGTCTCACTCTCTTGAAGCTTGTCTCTCTCATGGAACTGGTCTCTCTCTCTCATGGATCTCTTCTCTCTCTCTCATGGAGCTGGTCTCTCTCTCTCATGGATCTTGTCTCTCTATCTCATGCAGCTGGTCTCTTCTATCGAGCTGGTCTCTCTCTCTCATGGAGAAGGTCTCTCTCATGGAGCTAGTTTCTCTCTCTCAGGGAGCTGGTCTCTCTCAAGCAGCTGGTGTCTCACTCTCATTGAGCTGATTTCTGTCTCTCATAAAGCTGGTCTCCCTCATGGAGCTGGTCTCTCTCTTTCATGGAGCTGATCTTTCTCATAAAGCTGGTCTCTCTCATAGAGCTGGTCTCTGTCTAATGGAGCTCGTTTCTCCCATGGAGCTGATCTCTCTCTCAGGTAACTGGTCTCTCTCGTGGAGCTTGTCTCTCTCATAGAGATAGTCTCTCTTTCATGAAGCTGGTGTCATTCTCATGGAGCTGTTCTCTCTCATGGAACTGGTCTCTCTCTCTCATGGATCTCTTCTCTCTCTCTCATGGAGCTGGTCTCATGCTCTCATGGATCTGGTCTCTCTCTCATGGAGCTGGTCACTCTCATGGAGCTGGTCTCTTGCTTTCAGGGAACTGGTCTCTCTCATGGAGCTGGTCTCTCTCTCAGGGAGATGGTCTCTCTCATGGATCTGATCTCTCTCTCTCTTGGACCTGGTCTTACTCTCATTTAACTGGTCTCTCTTTGGAGCTGGTCTCTCTTTCTCCAGAAGCTGGTCTCTATTATGAACCTATTATCTCTTTCAGGGATCTGGTCTCTCACATGAGGGTGGTCTCTCTGTCTCATGGAGCTGATCTCTCTCTCATTGAGCTGGTCTCTGTCTCTCATTATGCTTGTCTTTCTGTCATTGAGCTTGTTTCTCTCTCATGGAGCTGGTCCCTCTCACTCATGGAGCCTATATCTCTCTCTCATGGAATTGGTCTCTGTCATGGAGCTTGTCTCTCTCTATTATGGAGGTGGTCTCTTTCATAAAGCTGGTCGCTCTCTCTCAAGAAGCTGGTCTCTCTCATGGTGCTGGTCTCTCTCTCTCATGGAGCTTGTATCTCTTTCTCAGGGAGATGGTTTCTCTCATGGAGCTTGTCTCTCTCTCATGGTGCTATTCTGTCTCTCATGGAGCTAATCTCTCTTATGGAGCTGGTCTCTATCTCTCTTGAAGCTGCTCTGTCTCTTGGAGCTGGTCTGTCTCTCATGTAAATGGTATCTCCCCAGGAGCTGGTGTCCTTCTGTCATTTAACTGGTCTCTCCTTCACATTGAGCTGCTTTCTCTCTCTCATAGATCTGGTCTCTATATCTCATGCAGCTCGTCTCTTCTATCGAGTTGGTCTCTCTCTCTCTCATTGAGAAGGTCTCTCTCATTTAGCTCGTTTCTCTCTCTCTCAGGGAGGTTGTTTCTCTCATGGAGATGGTGTCTCTCTCTCTTGGAGCTGATCTCTGTCTCTCATGAAGCTGGTCTCCTTCATTAATCTGGTCTCTCTCTTTCATTGAGGTGCTCATTCTCATAAAGCTGGTATCTCTCATGGAGCTGGTCTCTCTCTCATGGAACTGCTTTCTCCATGGAGCTGATCTCTTTCTCAGGGAACTGGTCTCTCTCATGGAGCTGTTTTCTCTTATGGAGCTTGCCTCTCTCTCTCAGGAACCTGGTCTCTCTCATGGACCTGGTATCTCTCGATTGGCTTGTCTCTCTCATGGAGCTGGTCTCTTGTTCATGGAGCTGGTCTCTCTCTCATGGAGCTGGTCTCTCTCATTGAACCAGTCTCTCTTTCATGGAGCTGGTATTTCTCAGAGAGCTGGTATCCCTCTCTCATAGAGCTGTTCTCTGTTTCATGGAGCTTGTATCTCTCAGGGTGCTCGTCTTTCTCTCTCATGGAGGTGGTCTCTGTCTCATGGAGAAGGTCTCTCTCATTAAGCTTGTTTTTCTCAGGAAGCTAATCTCTCTCTCATGGAGCTGGTCTCTCTCTCTCATGGAGCTGGTCTCTCTCTCATGGAGCTGGTCTCTTTCTCTCACGGAGCTCTTCTGTCTCATGGAGCTGGTCTCTGTTTCAGGAATGTGGTCTTTCTCATAGAGCTGGTCTCTCTCTCGTTGATCTTGTCTCTCTCATGGAGATGGTTTCACTCTCTTAGGAAGCTTGTCTGTCTCTCATGGCGCTGCGCTCTCCCATGCAGATGGTGTCTCTCTCTCATGGAGCTCCTCTCTCTCATTCAGCTAATATCTCTCATGGAGCTGGACTCTCTCTTTCTAAATGCTGGTCTCTCTCATGTAGCTGGTCTCTCTCATGGAGGTGGTCTCTCTCTCTCAGGGAACTGGTCTGTCTCTCATGGACCTGGTCTCTACAATATAGCTGATCTTTCACTCTTATGAAGCTTCTTTCTCTCATGGAGCTCTTGTTTCTCTCATGTAGCTGGACTCTCTCATTGAGCTAATGTCTCTCATAAAGCTGGTCTTTCTCTCTCTCTGGAAGCTGGTGTCTCTCATGGAGCTGGTCTCTCTCTCAGGTAGCTGGTGTCTCTAAGAGAGCTGGTCTCCCTCTTTCATGGAGCTGGTCTCTCTCTCATGGAGCTGATTTCTCTCTCATGGAGCTAGTCTCTCTCTCTCTCATGGAGCTGGTCTTTCTCTGTCAGGGAGTTCATCTCTCTTGCTCAGGGAGCTGGTCTCTCTCGCATGGAGCTGGTTTCTTCCATGGAGCTGGTCTCTCTTTATAATGGAGCTGGTCTCTGTCATGGAGCTGATCTGTCTCTCTTAGAGCTGATCTCTCTCTCAATGAGCTGGTCTCTCTCATGGAGCTGGTCTCTCTCTTTCAGGAAGCTGGTCTCTCTCATGGAGCTGCTGTCTCTCTTATAGAGATGGTCTCCCTCATGGAGCTGGTGTCTCTCTTTCATGGAGCTGTTCTTTCTCATAAAGCTGGTCTCTCTCATGGAGCTGATCTCTCTTTCATGGAGCTGGTCTCTCCCATGGAGCTATCTCTCTCTCATGGAGCTGGTCTCTCTAATGGAGCTGGTCTTTCTCGTGGAGCTGGTCTCTCTATGTCAAGGAGCGGGTCTCTCTCATGGAAATGGTATCTCTCGTGGAGCTTGTCTCTCTCTTGGGGCATCTCTCTCTCTCATGGAGGTGGTCTCTCTCTCATGGATCTGGTCTCTCTCATGGAGCTGGTACCACTCATGGAGCAGCTCACTCTCTCTCATGGAGCTGGTCTCTCTCATTGTGGCGGTCTCTCTCTTATGGAGCTGGTCTTTCTCATGGAGCTGGTCTCTCTCTTTCATGGAGCTGCTCTCTCTCATGCAGCTGGTCTCCCTCTCATGGATCTGGTCTCTCCTAGGGACCTGGTCTCTCTGTTTAATAAAGCTGGCTTCTGACTGAGGTACAGAAGGATTTTTAAAGAGAGCAGATATTGGAGACTGGGGTACAGAAAAACTGTTTCAGATAGCAGAAGTTGGAGAATGGGGTGTATAAAAACTGTTGGAGAGAGCAGAGTTTGGAGACTGGGTGCAGAAAGGATGTTGCAGAGAGCAGAGTTTGGAGACTGAGATGCATGAGTGTTATTGAGATCACAGGTTAGAGACTGGGGTGCAGAAAAACTGACAGAGAAAGCAGAGGTTGAAGACTGTGGTGCAGAAGAAAAATTACAGAGAGCAGACTTTGGAGACCGCAGTACAGGAGGCCTGTTACAGAGAGAAGAGGTTGGAGACTGCGTTTAAGAAAGACTGTTTCAGAGTGCAGATGGTGTAGACTGGGGTGCAGAAGAACTGTTGCAGAGAGAAAAGGTTGGAGTCTGGGGTGCAGAAGAACTGTCGCAGAGAGCAGAGTTTGGAGACTGAGGTGCAGAAGGAATGTTACAGAGAGCAGAGGTTGGAGACTGTGGTGCAGAAGGACCGTTAGAGAAAGCAGAGTTTGGACACTAGGGTAGAGAAGGACTCTTCCAGAGAGCAGATGTTGGAAACTGTGGTTCAGAATGACTGTTGCAGAGAACAGAGGTTAGAGAATGGGGTGTAGAATGACTGTTGCAGAGAGCAGAGTTTGGAGACAAGGGTGCAGAAGAATCTTACAGAGAGCAAAGGGGTGCAGAAGTACTTTTGCAGAGAGCAGAGGTTGGAGACTGAGGTGCAGATGAACTTTTATAGAGAAAAGTTTGGAGATGGGGAGGAGAAGGATTGTTACAGAGAACAGAGGTTGAAGACTCAGGTGCAGCAGTACCATTGCAGAAAGCAGAGGTTGGAGACTGTGGTGGAGAAGGAATGTTACTGGAGCAGAGTTTTGAAACTGTGGTGCAGAAGGATATTACCGAGAGCAGGTTTGAGACAGGGATTCAGAAGGACTGTTGCATAGAGCAGATGTTGGAGACTTGGGTGCAGAAGGTTCGTTGCAGAGAGCAGAGGTTTGAGACTGGGGTGCAGAAGGAGCGTTGCAGACAGCAGAGGTTAGAGACTGGGGAGCAGAAGGACTGTAACAGAGAGAAGAGTTTGAAGACTGAGGTGCAGAAGAATCGTTGCTGAGAGCAGAGGTTGGAGACTGAGGTGCAAAAAGACTGTTACAGAGAGTAGAGGTTGGAGATTGGTGTGCAAAAGGCCTGTTACAGAGAGCAGAGGTTCAAGAATAGGTTTCAGAAGAACTGTTACAGAGAGCAGAGATTTTAGACAAGGTTGCACAAGGATCTTAGAGAGAGCAGAGGTTGTAGACCAATGTGCAGCAGGACTGTTACATAGAGCAGATGTAGGAGACTAGAGTTAAGAAGGATCGTTGCAGAGAATAGAGTTTTCAGACTGAGGTGCAGAAGGAATTTTGCAGAGAGCAGATGTTGAAGACTGGCTTGCCGAAAGACTATTGTAGAGAGCAGAGTTTGTAGACTGAGGTGCAGAAGCACTGTTACAGAGAGAAGAGGATTGAGAATGGGGTGCAAAAGGCCTGTTACAGAGAGCAGAGGTTGGAGACTGGAGTGCAGAAGGACTGTTACAGAAAGCAGGGTTTGGAGACAGGGTTGCAGAAGGATCTTACAGAGAGAAAAGGTTGGAGACTGAGGTGTAGCAGGACTGTTACAGAGAGCAGAGTTTGGAAACAGGGGTGCAGAAGGATCATTGCAGAGAACCGAGTTTTCAGACTGCGGTGCAGGAGGACTGTTGCAGAGAGCAGAGTTTGGAGGCTGAGGTGCATAAGGACTGTTACAGAGGGCAGAGGTTGGAGACTGCCGTGCAGAAGGACCGTTACAGAGAGCAGATTTTTGAGACTGCACTACAGGAGGACTGTTATAAAGAGCAGCGTTTGGAGACTGCGGTGAAGAAGGACTTTTGCAGAGAGCAGAGGATGGATATTGGGGTGCAGAAGGATCGTGTAGAGAGCAGAGTATTTATACTGGGGTGCAAAAGGACTGTTACAGAGAACAGAGTTTTGAGAAGGGGTGCAGAAGGCCTGTTACAGAGGGCAGACTTGGGAGACTGGTTTGCAGAATAATCTAACAAAGAGCAAATGTTGGAGACTGAGGTGCAGAAGGACTGTTGCAGAGAGCAGAGGTTGGAGACTGGGGTGCAGAATAACTGATATGGAAAGTAGAGTTTGGAGACTGGGGTGCAGAAGGACTGTTGCAGAGAGCAGACTTAGAGACTGAGGTGCAGAAAGATCGATACAGAGAGCAGCGGTTGGAGACTTGGGTGCAGAAGAACTGATACAGAAAGCAGAGGTTGGAGACTCGGGTGCAGAAAGACCCTTACAGAGAGCAGAGATTTGAGACTTCAGTACAGAAAGACTTTTACAGAGAGCAGAGTTTGGAGACTGGGGTGGAAAAGAACTTTTTTAGAGAGCAAATGTTGGAGTCTGTGGTGAAAATGGACTGTTGGAGAGAGCTTATGATGGAGACTGGAGTGTAGAAGAACTGTTGCAGAGAGCAGAGTTTTTAGACTGAGTTGCAGAAGGGCTGTTACAGCGGGCAGAGTTTGGAGACTGTTGTGGAAAACGACGGATACAGAAAGCAGAGGTCGGATACTGGAGTGCATAATGACTCTTACAAAGAACAAACGTTGGAGATTGCGGTACAGAAGGACTGTTACAGAGAAAATGGTTGGAGACTGGCGTGCAGAATAACTGTTGCAGAGAACAGAGATTGGAGACTGGGGTGCAGAAGGTTCGTTGGGGCGAGCAGAGTATGGAGACTGGGGTGTAGAAGGACTGTTGCAGAGAGCAGAATTTGAAGACTGGGGGTGTAGAAGAAATTTTTCAGAAGCAGATGTTGAAAACTTTGGTGCAGAAGGACCGTTGCATAGAGCAGAGGTTGGAGACTGGGGTGCAGAAGGATAGTTAAAGAGAGCAGAGGTTGGAGACTTGATTGCAGAAGGATCGTTGCAGAGAGAAGAGGTTGGAGACTGGGGTGCAGAAGGATAGTTAAAGAGAGCAGAGGTTGGAGACAGGGTTGCAGAAAGATCGTTGCAGAGAGCAGAGGTTGGAGACAGGGTGGCAGAAAGATCGTTGCAGAGAGAAGAGGTTGGAGACTTGGGTGCAGAAGGATCGTTATAGAGAGCAGAGTTTGGAGATTATGGTGAAGAAGGACTTTTACAGAGAGCACAGGTTGAAGACTGGGGTGCAGTAGGACTTTTACAGAGAGCACAGGTTGGAGACTGAGGTGCAGCAAAACTGTTACAGAGAGCAAAGTTTGGAGTCTGAGGTGCAGTTTGAGTGATGCAGAGAGCAGAGGATGGAGACTGAGGTGCAGAAGAACCCTGACAAAGACCAGAGGTTGGAGACTGCTTTACAGAAGGACTTTTAGAGAGAGCAGAGGTTTGATACAGGTGTGCAGAATGATGTGACAGACAGAAAAGTTTGGAGACTGGGATGCAGAAGAATCGTTGAAGAAAGAAGAGTTTGGAGACTGGGGTCAAAAGTCCTGTTACTGACAGCAGAGGTTGGAGATTGGGGTGCAGAAGGCCTGTTACAGAGAGCAGTGCTTGGAGACTGGGGTGCAGAATGTCAGTTACAGATAGCAGAGGTTAAATACTGGGTTGCAAAAGGATCTTACAGAGAGCCGAGGTTGTAGGCTGAGGTACAGAAGGACTGTTACAGAGAGCAGGGGTTGGAGACTTAGGTGTAGAAGGTTCGTTGCAGTGAGCAGAGTTTTCAGATTGAGGTGCAGAAGGACTGTTACAGAGAGCAGAGGTTTTAGCCTGGGGTTCAGAAGGCACGTTACAAAGAGCAGAGGTTGGAGACTGGGGTGTAGAAGGACTGTTGCAGAGAGTAGAGGTTGGATATTGGCGTCCAGAAGGACTGTTGGCGAGAGAATAGGTTGGAGACTGGGGTAGAGAAGGACTGCTGCAGAAAGTAGAGGTTGGAGACTGAGGTGCAGAAGGACTGGTACAGAGAGCAGAGGATGAAGACTGGGGTGCAGAAGGACTTATACAGAAAGCAGACGTTGGTGACCTGGTGTGGTGAGCCGTTCCTGCGGACTGTGGTCGCCATTACATGATGGCGCTGGCTCCGTTGTGGTCTGTGAAGGACAACTCCATATCAAAGAGAGTTGGCATGTTCCCAGCTCCTTATCAGAGAAAGTTGGCGTGTCATTTTCTGGCACCCTGTGAGAAGGGTACACGTGGCAGCTTTGCATTGGGGTTCGAGGTGCTTTATTAAGGCTGGGAGGGGCATCCAATTATTATTCCGGGTAGTAGAAGAATTATTAGAAAAATATCAAGGGCCTGAATAAACTGCTGAAAGAAGATTCCTGAGTCTCGTCTTCCTTGCGGGCAAGGGGGTCGTGACAAGTGGTGCCGAAACCCGGGAGAAAAGAAACAAAGAAACACCCAGGAACCAGAACTTTCAGCAGTCAGGGAGGCGCGCCGGTAAGTCCCAGGTAAGGTGGGACCCGCTGTTAAAAAGCGGAGGCTCCTCTATACATAAAGAGGGAGCATTAAAAGGTACCTGCTCCTCTGTAAAAAGAGAGGGCGTTACATCTCATAGCAATTGCACTCTGTATTTTCGTTTTTGTTTTCTGTGTATGTTCGTTTTGTTTTGTGTACTTTCACTTTCAATTTCTGTGTTTTCTTGTGTTGCGTTATGGGTGCTGTGACTTCAAGTCCACTCCTTCTAGCCCTCGATGGCCTCTTACGTTCCAAGGGACTGGAGGTGAAACGCAGTACCTTAAAAAAGTTTTTACAGAGGGTAGATACAGCTGCACCGTGGTTTGCATTTTCAGGCAGCCTCACTACACCCAGCTGGGATAAATTAGGCAAAGACCTTGACTTTGCTCGTGAGCAGGGCATGCTAGAGGGCGGGGTGATACCCCTCTGGAAGATGGTCCGTAGTTGTCTTACGGATGGCAGATGCCAAGAAGCGCTTGTTAAAGGGCAGGAGGTTTTAGAACAATTGCATGAGGAAAAATCAAAAACAACAAAGAGCGAAGTGTCTCAGGGAGAGGGGAGTGTGCGGGGCGTGGAGAACGGGAGGAGACTGTATCCAGATCTCAGTGTGCTGCGCACGCCCCCATGCGAAAGTGGGTCAGAGGTAGAAGATAATGAAGAGGAGGAGCTGGAGACGCTGTCTCGGCAGTTAGGGAGTTTAGGTACAGGGAACAGAGATAAGCAAGGGCTCAAGAACAGACAGCCTCCCGATCCGCCTCCGTATGGCGGGGGTGTTTCAGGCTGCTGCTGCTTTCCTCTGTTCCTCGGGGCTGGCATATCATTGCTATTGACATTAAAGACTGTTTCTTTTCTATTCCTTTACATCCTAAAGACTCACAGCGTTTTGCCTTCACCCTTCCCTCGTGTAATCACGAGGAACCAGATCAAAGGTTTGAGTGGGTTGTTTTACCACAGGAAATGTCTAACAGTCCTACGATTTGCCAGATGTATGTAGGGAAGGCACTCGCACCTCTCAGACAACAATATCCTTCCATCAAGATTATTCATTATATGGATGATGTATTATTGGCAGCCAAATTACAACAGTCAGTTTATGAGGCCTATAAAGACTTGGTGAAGTTGTTAGCTCAGTATGGATTACATATTGCACCTAAAAAGGTTCAAACAGGGGATTCTATTCAGTATTTGGGAGCGACGATTGGATATGACATGTTACAACCACAAAAGGTTACTATAAGAACTCAAGATCTCCAAACTTTAAATGATTTTCAAAAACTGTTGGGAGATATTAATTGGATAAGAGGTTATTTACATATTCCTAATATCGTGCTCCAGCCTTTGTATGCTATTCTTAAGGGTGATCCAGATCTTACTTCCCCTCGTACCCTCACTAAAGAGGCCAGAGCGGCCCTTATAAAAGTAGAAGAAGCTATACAACATACTACTCTATGCAGGCTCCAGAGTGATAAACCTTTCCAGTTATGTGTGCTTGCCACTATGCGGCAGCCTACTGGAGTACTGTGGCAAGATGGACCTTTACTATGGATCCACCCACATGTATCCCCAGAAAAATCTTTAAAATACTATCCTGATGCTGTTGCAGCGTTAGCACTTAGAGGGATTCAACAGAGCATTCAATTTTTTGGACAAGCACCTTTTTCTCTTATCATACCCTATTCTAAAGTTCAACTTAATGTTTTGTGTGCTACTCTAGACAACTGGGCTATTCTATGTTGCTCGTTTCAAGGGGATATTGATAATCATTACCCTTCTCATGCATTACTCCATTTTGTTAAAGAACATCCTATCATTTTCCCTAAAATGACTTCACCCACTCCAATTCCGGGGGCTGTTAACATTTTTACTGATGGCTCTAAGTCTAAAATGGGAGCTTATGTGATTAATGACTCTCCCCCTGTCCAGCATCAATTTGCTCCTAAAAATCCACAATGGGTAGAACTGCAAATTGTCATTGAAGTTTTTAAACAGTGTTCTTTTCCTTTCAATCTCATTTCGGACTCCATTTATGTAGTGCAGGCGCTCAAAATTCTGGAGGCTGTGGGAGCTATTAGTGACACCCATGCTGTGTCTGCTTACTTTAATCAGCTTCAACAGCTTATCCGTAGCCGTACTGCCCCCTTTTTATCCACTGCACATTCGGGCTCACACCTCTCTTCCTGGCCCGTTATCACAGGGTAATGCCTGTGATAACTCGACAACTAGAAGCCAGTTGGTATGCTTGGCCTCCTCCTTAAAAAAAACTAAATTGTTTCATCACAACTTTCATGTCAATGCTACGACACTGCACAGACGTTTTTCCATCTCCAGAGCAGATGCTCGTCAGATAGTATTACAATGTCCCCATTGTGTCACATTTCTTCATCCTCCTACTTATGGTGTAAACCCACGAGGATTGAAGCCATTGGTCGTCTGGCAAATGGACGTAACTCACGTGCCTGACTTTGGTAACCTCAAATATGTACATGTTTCTATTGACACATACTCTGAAATTATTCATGCTTCTGCTTTATCGGGAGAAAAGGCACGTAATGTTATTACTCATTACTTAGAGACATGGGCAGCATGGGGTGCACCTGCATCCCTTAAGACTGATAATGGACCTGCTTATACGGGCAGACAGTTTACATCTTTTTGTTCTACTATGGAAGTACACCTTGCTCATGGGTTGCCTTACAATCCTCAAGGACAAGACATTGTTAAACGTGCCCACCGCACCTTAAAAAAAACCTTAGCAAAACAAAAAGGGGGAATAGGAGTTGACCACACTCCTAAAGAACGCCTGTCCTTAGCTCTTTTTACCATTAATTTTTTAAATTTGGATATTCATGGCCGCTCTGCGGCCGATAGTCATGTGTCCCCTCAGCCCTCTGTGACTGGCTATGTTAAGTGAAAGGATGTTCTTACGGGCCAATGGAACGGCCCTGACCCCGTGCTGACATGGGCACGAGGATCTGTATGTGTTTTTCCCCAGGATCGCATGGAGCCGCTGTGGATCCCTGAACGCCTGACAAGAAGAGTCTCGAGATCTACTAACCAGCAACAGGAGGTGCCACAACAGCCCCATGATGAGGAGCTTCATTCTGATGAGTGCTCTGGCTCTGATGCTGGTGCCAACGGTACAGATGGCACCAATGCAGTGGTGGGCAGTGGCACGGACATGGCCAATGCCAATGCCAGTTCATAGTAATTCTAGTGTCCTCCCCATTCTTTTTTCTACCTCATGTGAGATGTCTGCTCCTTGTACCTCTCCTAGAGGGGACATGGAAAATATTTTTAATCAGTCTCAAGTTAATCTCACAGGAGTTTTTTGTTTCAGCCTTGGGAACACTAATTGTATTACCCTTAAGACCAAAAATTTGACTAACTGGGAGGACCCATTGCGGTCCAGTCGAGTCTCAGGGAGTATTCTCAGTGCTGTATTGAGCCAAGTAGTTTCAGGAAAACAATCAGGCTCAGGGACCCCCGCAACTAGCTCTGTTTTAAACATAACTACTTTAGCTATTATCTCCGAGGTATTAATCCCAATGCCTCCTTCTTCTAATAGTACTTGCTATGCCACTCATTTCAAGGCCTCTCCTTACTGTACCCCTAATTTTGGTTTTCCCCCGACATTTACGCCTTGTCAGGATCATTCTTGGGAGAAACATCAAGTTGCTAAAGGTTTCTCCTTTTCCCCCCCTCTGAAGAGATATGTTTATAACTTTAACAACAATGCCAACTCCTCTACAGGAACAGGTTGGTCCTGGTTTCAATGGCTCATTTCCAATGAGAAGGGGGCTTCAGCCGATATTTCCGCATTGGCTCAATTACTAAGAGCCAAAAGTTGGCTGGCTAATGTTTCTGGCACTACTAAGGAGAGTGAACGAGGTAATAGGCTTACATCTGTTTCGTTCAACTCTCTGTTACATTATGCCACATTGCCTCCTGCAATGGTCTGTATACAATCCCCGTTCCTGTTCCTTTTAGCTAATCACACCTCGTCGGGGATGCTGGATTGTTCTCATACTACCTGTTTCTTATCTGAGTGTTGAAATGGTTCTTGGACTGTAACAGTAATTATAAAAATTCCAACTTTTGTCCCAATCCCAGTCACTGCGGATCCAGATAAATTTCCTATTATAGAGCTACTTAGAGTCCACAAAGATTTTGAAATCACGGCAGCTATAGTGACAGCCGTGGCGACATCTGCTGCTGCAGCAGTTACGGCCGGAGTAGCCATGGCCAGTCAAGTACAAACTGCTGCCACTATTAATCAAGTTGTTCAACAAACGTCCACTATACTTGAATCACAAAATGCGATTAATCAACATATTTTGTCAGGGATTTTAGCTACCAACCAAAAAATAGATTTTCTTCAAGCTCAGGTAAAAAAATTGGCTGACCTAGTACTTTTAGGCTGCGTTGACCAACGTGCACATTTATGTATAACCTCTGTCAGATTTAATGATTCCAAAAATGCTTCCCGCATCATTAGTAGATATCTGGCCGGAAATTGGTCCATGGAAGCAGAAGACATGATCCAGTCTCAACTAACCCAGATAGCTGTCTTGAATAGTACCCGTGTCGATCCCGTGACTCTGGGTCAATTCACCAATTGGATATCTTCTGCTTTTTCCTTTTTTAAGGAGTGGGTGGGAGTAGACATTTTTGGTGCACTGTGTTGTTTTGGTATGTTCCTCTGTTTGTGGTTTCTCTGTTGCCTTAAGGCTTGTAGTGTTCAAGATAAGGCTATGATCATACAAGCTCTTGCTGCTTTAGAAACTGGCAACTCGCCACAGGTCTGGCTTGCGCATCTTAAGCACTAAACTTTTGACATGGTCATTGCACCCCAAGTTATTATAACATTACACTGGGATTGACATGTCTTTCCTCGTTATTCTCTTAGTGTCAGAAAGCCCTTGCACTCTGCCGGTCTTGCTACCATTGCACGCAGATGGGTTTCTACACTAGTGCCTTTGACATGGTCGTTGCACCCCAAGTTATTATAACATTACACTGGGTACGACATGTCCTTCTTTTGTCTTTCTCTTAGTGCTAAAAAGCCCTTACACTCTGCGGGTCTTGTTGCCATTGCACGCAGAAGGGTTTCCACACTGGTCTTTATCTATCACTTTAAAGTCCGTGCCTTTCTTTCAGGGTGCTGCCAACTTGTTTGTAGTTGTACCTCTGCATGGCCACAGTTCAACCTCAGCTATTCCCTCTTACTCACCATCGTCACGATACAGGATGCGAGGCAAGGCACTACACTTGAGTGATCCATTGAAAAGAGGGACCTCAAGGGGAGCATGTCCTATTGCATGCGGGTTTGACGTGTCTCCGCCCCGCCCCACGAAAAAAGGCGTCGGCTGATATGGTGTCAGGTCTGGGGAAGGCGCCCCCTGGGGCTGGCCCATACTATGCAGCCACTTTTACACAGTGGGATAGGACCTCTACTCTCGCCTGTATTGTCTTAGTGAAACAAAAAGGGGGAGCTGTGGTGAGCCGTTCCTGCGGACTGTGGTCGCCATTACATGATGGCGCTGGCTCCGTTGTGGTCTGTGAAAGACAACTCCATATCAAAGAGAGTTGGCATGTTCCCAGCTCCTTATCAGAGAAAGTTGGCGTGTCATTTTCTGGCACCCTGTGAGAAGGGTACACGTGGCAGCTTTACATTGGGGTTCGAGGTGCTTTATTAAGGCTGGGAGGGGCATCCAATTATTATTCCGGGTAGTAGAAAAATTATTAAAAAAATATCAAGGGCCTGAATAAACTGCTAAAAAAAGATTCCTGAGTCTCGTCTTCCTTGCGGGCAAGGGGGTCGTGACAACCTGGGTGCAGAAGGATTATTGCAGAGAGCTGAGGTTGAAGACTGGGGTGCAAAAGGACTTTTTCAGAGAGCAGATGTTGGAGACTGGGGTGCAGAAGGACTGTTGCAGAGAGCAGAGATTTGAGACTGGGGTGCAGAAGGACTATTGCAGAGAGAAGTGGTTTCCGACTGAGGTGAGAAGGACTAAAACAGAGAGCAGAGGTTGAAGCCTGGGGTAAAGAATAAGTGTTGTAGAGAACAGAGGTTGGAGACTGGGGTGCAGAAGGACCATTGCAGAAAGCAGAGTTTGGAGACTGGGTTTCAGAAGGATCTTACAGAGAGAAGAATTCGGACACTGAGGTTCAGAACGACTGTTGCAGCGAGCAGAGTTTGGAGATTGGGATGCAGAAAGACTGTTGCAGAGAGCAGAGGTTTGAGACTGAGGTGCAGAAAGTCTGTTACAGAGAGCAGAGGTTAGAGACCAGGGTGCAGAAAGACTGTTGCAGAGAGCAGAGGTTGCAGTTTGAGGTGCAGAAGGACTGTTATAGAGAACAGAGATTGGAAACTCGGGTGCAGAAGGACCATTTCAGAAAGCAGAGTTTAGAGACAGGGTTTCAGAAATATCTAACAGAGAGCAGAGGTTAGACACTGAGGTGCAGAAGGACTGTTGAAGAGAGCAGAAGTTGGAGATTGGGACGCAGAAAGACTGTTGCGGAGAGAGACGTTGGAGTCTGACGTGCAGAAAGATAGTTACAGAGAGCAGAGGTTGGAGACGGGAGTTAAGAAAAACTGATACAGAAAGCAGAGTTTGGAGACTGGGGAGCAGAAAAATCCTTACAGTGAGCAGAGTTTGGAGACTGCAGTACAGAAGGCCTGTTAAAGAGAACAGAGGTTGGATTCTGGGGTTCAGTAGGACCGTTGCAGAGAGCAGAGTTTGAAGACTGAGGTGCAGAAGGACTGTTATAGAGAGGAAAGTTTGGAAACCAGGGTAAAAAAGGATCTTACAGAGAGAAGAGTTCGGAGACTGGGGTGCAGAAAGACTGTTGCAGAGAGCAGAGGTTGGAGACTGAGGTGCATAAGGATCATTGCAGAGAGAAGAGGTTTGAGACTGGGGTGCATTAGGCCTGTTACAGAGAGCAGAGTTTGGAAACTGGGGTGCAGAAGACCTGATAGAGAGAAGAGGTTGAAGACTTGTGTGCAGAAGGATTGTTACAGATAGCACAGTTTGGAAACTGGGGTGCAGAAGGATCGTTGCAGAGATCAGAGGTTTCAGACTGAGGCTTAGAAGGACTGTTACAGAGAGCAGAGGTTGGAGTCTGAATTGGAGAAGGACTGTTTCAGAGAGCAGATATTGGATCCTGGGGTGCTGAAGAATCGTTTCAGAGTGCACAGGTTGGAGACTGTGGTGCAGAAGGCCTGTTACAGGGAGCAGAGGTTGAAGTCTGGGGTGCAGAAGGCCTGTTACAGAGAGCAGAGGTTGGAGACTGGGGTGCAGAAGGATTGTTACAGAAGGCAGAGGTTGAATACTGGGGTGCAGAAGGACCATTACAAAAAGCAAAGGTTGGAGACGGAGGTGCAGAAGGACTTTTACAGAGAGCAGAGTTTGGATACTGGGGTTC
Source organism: Ictidomys tridecemlineatus (assembly GCF_052094955.1). Classification (NCBI taxonomy): domain Eukaryota; kingdom Metazoa; phylum Chordata; class Mammalia; order Rodentia; family Sciuridae; genus Ictidomys; species Ictidomys tridecemlineatus. Next base: position 47,987 of record NW_027522886.1, on the reverse strand, counting down.
AGAAGGACTGTTACAGAGAGCAGAGTTCGGAGACTGAGGTGCAGAACGATCGTTGCAGAGAGAAAAGTTTGGAGACTGGGGTGCAGAAAACCTGTTAGAGAGAGCAGATTTTGGAGACTGGGGTGCAGAAGACTTGTACAAAGAGCAGAGGTTGGAGACTGGGGTGCAGAAGGATTGTTACAGAGAGCACAATTTGGAGACTGGGGTGCAGAATTATCATTGCAGAGAGAAGAGGTTTCAGACTGAGGCTTAGAAAGACTGTTACATAGAGCAGAGGTTGAAATCTTAGGTGCAGAATGACTGTTACAGAAAGCAGAGGTTGGCAATTGTCATGCAGAAGAACAGTTATAGAGAGAAGAGGTTCGAGACTGGGGTTCAGAAAACCTGTTACAGAGAGTAGAGTTTGGAGACTGGGATGCATAGACCTTGTACAGAGAGCAGACGTTGGAAACTGACATGCAGAAAGATTGTTAAAGAGAGCAGAGGTTCGAGACTGGGGTGCAGAAGGACTATTACAGAGAGCGAAGTTTAGAGACTGAGGGGCAGAAGGACTTATACAAAGAGCAGATTTTGGATACTGAAGTGCAGAAGGACTGTTACAGAGAGCAGAGTTTGGAGACTGAGGTGCAAAAAAATTGTTATAGAGAGCAGAAGTTTGAGACTGAAGTGCACAAGGACTCCTACAGAGAACAGAGTTTGGAGACTGGGGTGTAGAAGGATCATTGCAGAGAGCAGAGGTTGGAGACTGAGGGGCAGAAGGATCATTGCAGAAAGCAGAGGTTTCAGACTGTGATGCAGAGATATCGTTACAGAGAGCAGAAGTTGGAGACTGGGGTGCAGAAGTACAGTTACAGAGAGCACAGATGGAGACTGGGGTGCAGAAGAAATGTTGCAGAGAGCAGAAGTATGAGACTGGGGTGCAGAAGGACTGTTACTGAGAGCCGAGGATTGAGACTGGGGTGAAGAAGAACTGATACAGAAAGCTGATGTTGGAGACTGGGTTGCAGAAGGACCGTTACAGAGAGCAGAGGTTTCAGACTGTGGTACAGAAGGACTGTTACAGAGAGCAGAGTTTGGAGACTTACGTGCAGAGGGACTGATGCAGAGAACACAGGTTGGTGACTGGGGTGCAGAAGAACCGTTGCATAGCAGAGTTTGGAGACTGAGGCACAGAAGGATTTTTAAAGAGAGCAGAGCTTGGAGACTTGGGTGCAGAAGGACTGTTGCAGAGAGCAGAGGATCGAGACTGAGATTAAGAAGAATTGTTGCAGAGAGAAGAGGTTGGAGACTAGGTTGCAGAAAGCCTGTTACTGAGTGCAGAGTTTAAGGAGTGGGGTGAAGAAGGTCTGTTACAGAGATCAGAGTTTTGAGCCTGGGGTGCAGAAGCACTGTTGCATATAGCACAGTTTTGAGACTGGATTGCAGAATAATCTTATAGAGAGCATTTTGGAGTCTGAGGTTCAGAAGTTTTGTTACAGAGAGCAACGTTTGGAAACTGGGGTGCAGAACAATTGGTGCAGAGTGCAGAGTTTTCAGACTGAGGTGCAGAAGGACTGTTTCACAGAGCAGATGTTGGATCCTGGGGTGCTGAAGGATCGTTGAAGAGAGCACAGGTTGGAGACTTTCATGCAGAAGGCCTGTTACAGAGAGCAGAGGTTGAAGACTGGGGTGCAGAAGGCCTGTTACAGAGAGCAGAGTTTGGAGACTGGGGTACAGAAATACTGTTACAGAGAGCAGAGTTTTAAGAATGGGTTGCAGCAAAATCTTACAGAGAGCAGATTTTGGAGACTGAGGTGCAGAAAGATTTTTATAGAGAGTAGAGTTTGGAGACTTAGGAGCAGAAAGACTGTTGTAGAGAGCAGAGGTTGGAGACTGAGGTCCAGAAAGATTGTTACAGAGATCAGAGAATGGAGACTGGGGTGCAGAAGGAGTGTAACAGAGAGCAGAGTTTTGAGATTGGGGTGCAGAAAAACTGTTACCGAGAGCAGATGTTGGAGACTCGGGTGCAGAAGGACTGTTGCAGAGAGCAGTGTTTGGAGACTTAGGTGCAGAAGGGCTGTTACAAAGATCAGCGGTCAGAAACTGGGGTGCAGAAGGACCATTGCAGAGAGCAGAAGTTGGAACCTGGGGAGAATAAGGATCGTTGCAGAGAGCAGATGTTGTACACTGGGGTGCAGAAGGACTGTTACAGAGAGCAGAGTTTTAAGAATGGGTTGCAGAGGATCTTACAGACAGCAGATTTTGGAGACTGAGGTGTAGAAAGACTTTTACAGAGAGTAGAGGTTGGAGACTTAGGAGCATAAGGACTGTTGTAGAGAGCAGAGGTTGGAGACTGAGGTCCAGAATGATTGTTATAGAGATCAGAGGGTGGAGACTGGGGTGCAGAAGGACTTTTACAAAGAGTAGAGTTTGGAGACTTAGGAGCAGAAGGACTGTTGTAGAGAGAAGAAGGTTGGAGACTGAGGTCCAGAATGATTGTTAAAGAGATCAGAGGGTGGAGACTGGGGTGCAGAAGGAGTGTTACTGAGAGCAGAGTTTGGAGATTGGGGTGCAGATAACCTGTTACCGAGAGCAGAGTTTGGAGACTGGGGTGCAGAAGGATCGTTGCAGAGAGCAATGGTTTGAGACTGGGGTGTACAAGAACTGTTGCAGAGAGAAGAGGTTGGAGACTGGGGTGCAGAAAGACTGTTGCAGAGAGCAGAGCTTGAAGACTGAGGTGCAGAAAGACTGAAACAGAGAGCAGATGCTGGAGACTGGGGTCCAGAATAACTGATATGGAAAGTAGAGTTTGGAGACTGGGGTGCAAAAGGACCGTTACAGACAGCAGAGGTTGGAGACTGCAGTACAGAAGAACTGTTACAGAGAGCAGAGTTTGGAGCCTTGGGTGCAGAAGGACTGTTGCAGAGAACAGAGGTTGGAAACTGGGGTGCAGATGGGCTGTCAAAGAGAACAGAGGTCGGAGACTGAGTTGCAGAAGGATTGTTACAGAGAGCAGAGTTTGAAAACTGAAGTGCAGAACGATCATTGCAGAGAGCAGAGTTTGGAGACTGGGGTGCAGAAGGACTGTTGCAGAGAGCAGAGTTTAGAGACTGAGGTGCAGAAGGATCTTTGCAGAGAGAAAAGTTTGAAGACTGGGGTGCAGAAGGCCTGTTACAGAGAGCAGAATTTGGAGACTTGGGTGCAGAAGACCTGTTACAGAGAGCAGAGTTTGGAGACTGGGGTGCATAAGGTTTGTTACAGATAGCACAGTTTGGAGACTGGGGTGCAGAAGGATCGTTGCAGAGAGCAGAGGTTTCAGACTGAGGCTTAGAAGGACTTATACAGAGAACAGAGTTTGGAATCTGAGGTTCACAAGGACTGTAACAGAAAGCAGAGGTTGGCAATTCGCGTGTAGAAGGGCCGTTATAGAGAGAAGAGGTTAGAGACTGTGGTACAGAAGGACTGTTACAGAGAGCAGAGTTTGAAGACTGGGGTGCAGAAGGACTGTTGTAGAGAGCAGATGTTGGAGACTGAGGTGCAGTAGGACTGTTACAGAGAGCAGAGTTTTTAAACTGGGGTGAAGAATAACTGATATGGAAAGTAGAGTTTGTAGTCTAGGGTATAGAAGGACTGTTACAGAGAACAGGTTTTGTAGCCTGGGGTGCAGAAGGACTGTTGCGGAGAACAGAAGTTGGAGACAGTGGTGCAGAAGGGCCGTTGCAGAGAGATGAGGTTGGGTACTGAGGGGCAGAAGGCCTGTTACAGAGAGGAGAGTTTGGACACTGGGTTGCAGAAGACCTGTTACAGAGAGCAGAGGTTGGAGACTTGGGTGCAGAAGGATTGTTATAGATAGCACAGTTTGGAGACTGGGGTGTAAAATTATCTGTACAGAGAGCAGAGCTTTTAGACTGATTCATAGAAGGACTGTTACAGAGAGGAGAGGTTGGAGTCTGAGGTCCAAGAGGACTGTTATAGAAAGAAGAGGTTGGTAATTGGGGTGCAGATGGACCGTTACAAAAAGAAGAGTTTGGAGACTGCGATACAAAAGGACTATTACAGAGTGCAGAGGTTGGAGACTGGGTAAAAGAAGGATCGTTTCTGAGAGCAGATGTTGGAGACTGGGGTGCAGAAGGACTGTTAGAGAGAGCAGAGGATGGAGACTGAGTTGCAGAAGGACAGTTACAGAGAGCACAGGTTGGAGAGTGGGGTGCAGAATAAATGTTGCAGAGAGGAGAGTTTGGAGACTTGGGTGCATAAGGACTGATGCAGAGAGCAGAGTTTCGAGACTGGGGTGCAGAAGTATCGTTGCAGAGAGCAGAGGTTGGAAACTAAGGTGCAAAAGAACTGATACACAGAGCAGAGGTTGGAGACTGGGGTTAAGAAAGACCGTTACAGAGAGAAGAGTTTGGAAACTCCAGAAGAGAAGGACTTTTACAGAGAGCAAAGTTTGGAGACGGTGATGCAGAAGGACTGTTGCAGAGAACAGAGGGTGGAGACTGGGGTGCAGAAGAATTCTTACAGAGAGCAGAGTTTGGAGACTGGGGTGCAGAAGAACTGTTGCAGCGAGCAGATGTTGGAGACTGGGGTGAAGAAGGTCTGTTAGAGAGAGCAGAGTTTGGAGACTGAGGTGCAGAAAGATCATTTCAGAGAGTAGAATTTGGAGACTGGGGTGCAGAAGGACCGTTACAGATTGCAGAGGTTAGAGACTGAGGTGCAGAAGGACTTTTACAGAGAGCAGATTTTGGATACTGAAGTGCAGAAGGACTGTTACAAAGAGCAGAGTTTGGAGACTGAGGTGCAGAAGGATTGTTATAGAAAGCAGAGTTTTGAGACTGAAGTGCACAAGGACTCCTACAGAGAACAGAGGTTGGAGACTGGGGTGCAAAAGGATCATTGCAGAGAGCAGAGGTTGGAGACTGAGGAGCAGAAGGATCGTTGGAGAGAGCAGAGGTTTCAGACTGTGATGCAGAAAGATCGTTACAGAGAGCAGAGGTTGGAGACTTGGGTGCTGAAGGACAGTTACAGAGAGCACAGATGGAGACTGGGGTGCAGAAGAAATGTTGCAGAGAGCAGAAGTTTGAGACTGAGGTGCAGAAGGACTGTTACTGAGAGCCGAGGTTTGAGACTGGGGTGAAGAAGAACTGATACAGAAAGCTGACGTTGGAGACTGGGGTGCAGAAGGACCTTTACAGAGAGCAGAGGTTGCAGACTGCGGTACAGAAGGACTGTTACAGAGAGCAGAGGTTGGAGACTTGGGTGCAGAAGGACTGATGCAGAGAACAGAGGTTGGTGACTGGGGTGCAGAAGAACCGTTGCAGAGAGCAGAGTTTGGAGACTGAGGTGCAGAAGGATTTTTAAAGAGAGCAGAGGTTGGAGACGTGGGTGCAGAAGGACTGTTGCAGAGAGCAGAGGATTGAGACTGAGGTGAAGAATAATCATTGCAGAGAGAAGAGGTTGGATACTGGGTTGAAGAAAGCCTGTTACAGAGTGCAAAGTTTGAAGAGTGGGGTGCAAAAGGTCTGTTACAGAGAGCAGAGTTTATAGCCTGGGGTGCAGAAGCACTGTTGCATATAGCACAGTTTCGAGACTGGGTTGCAGAAGGATCTTATAAAGAGCATTTTGGAGTCTGAGGTTCAGAAGTTTTGTTACAGAAAGCAAAGTTTGGGAACTGGGGTGCAGAACGATTGGTGCAGAGAGAGCAGATTTTTCAGACTGAGGTGCAGAAGGACTGTTGCACAGAGCAGATATTGGATCCTGGGGTGCTGAAGGATCTTTGAAGAGAGCACAGGTTGGAGACTGGGATGCAGAAGGCCTGTTACAGAGAGCAGAGGTTGAAGACTGGGGTGCAGAAGGCCTGTTACAGAGATCAGAGTTTGGAGACTGGGGTGCAGAAAGACTGTTAAAGAGAGCAGAGTTTTAAGAATAGGATGCAGAAGGATCTTACAGAGAGCAGATTTTGGAGACTGAGGTGCAGAAGGATCTTACAGAGAGCAGATTTTGGAGACTAAGGTGCAGAAGGACTTTTACAGAGAGCAGATTTTGGATACTGAAGTTCAGAATGACTTTTACAGAGAGCAGAGTTTGGAGCCTGGGGTGCGGAAGGCCTATTGTAGAGAACAGAGGTTGTAAATTGGGGTGCAGATGGGCTGTCACAGAGAGCAGAGTTTGGAGACTGAGTTGCAGAAGGATTGTTACAGAGAGCAGAGGTTGAAAACTGAGGTGCAGAACGATCGTTGCAGAGAGCAGAAGTTGGAGATTGGGGTGCAGAAGGACTGTTGCACAGAGCACAGGTTGGAGACTGAAGTGCAGAAGGACTTTTATAGAGAGTAGAGGTTGGAGACTTAGGAGCAGAAAGACAGTTGTAGAGAGCAGAGGTTGGAGACTGAGGTCCAGAATGATTGTTATAGGGATCAGAGGGTGGAGACTGGGGTGCAGAAAGAGTGTTACAGAGAGCAGAGTTTGGAGCTTGGGGTGCAGAAAAACTGTTACCGAGAGCAGAGGTGGGAGATTGGTGTGCAGGAGGACCATTGCAGAGAGCAGAGGTGGAGACAGATGTGCAGAAGGATAGTTACAAAGAGCAGAGGTTGGAGACTGGGGTGCAGAATGACTGTTACTGAGAGCCGAGGTTTGAGACTCGGGTGAAGAAGAACTAATACAGAAAGCTGACGTTGGAGACTGGGGTGCAGAAGGACCTTTACAGAGAGCAGAGGTTGCATACTGTGGTACAGAAGGACTGTTACAGAGAGCAGAGGTTGGAGACTTAGGTGCAGAAGGATTTTTAAAGAGAGCAGAGGTTGGAGACGTGGGTGCAGAAAAACTGTTGCAGAGAGCAGAGAATGGAGACTGGGGTGCAGAAGGACCATTGCAGAGAGCAGAGGTGGAGACAGATGTGCAGAAGGATTGTTACAAAGAGCAGAGGTTGGAGACTGGGGTGCAGAAGGACGGTTGCAGATAGAAGAGTTTAGAGAATGGGATGAAAAAGGACTGTTGCAGGAAGCAGGTGTTGGAGACTTGGGTGCAGAATGACTGTTGCAGAGAGCAGAATTTAGAGACTGAGTTTCAGAAGGACTGTTACAGAGAGCAGAGTTAGTATACTGGGGTGCAGAAGGACTGACAGCAGAATACATCAGACACTAGAAAGGCAATATGTCAATCAATGAAAGAGTAACTGATGTGATACAGCAATCTGTATATGGGGTAAAGTTGGGAGTTCATAACCCGCTTGAATCAAACTGTGAAATATGATGTATTAAGAACTGTGTAAGGTTTTGAACGACCAACAATAAAAATAATTTAAAAAAGACAGAAAATGCAGTACAGAAGGACTATTACAGAGAGCAGAGTTTGAAGACTGGGGTGGAGAATGACTGTTGCAGAGAGCAGATGTTGGAGACTGGGGTGCAAAAGGACTGTTGCAGAGAGCAGAGTATGGAGACTATAGTCCATAAGGACTGTTGCAGAAAGCAGACATTGCAGACTGAGTTCTAGAAAAACTGTTACAGAGGGCAGAGTTTGGAGACTGTGGTGCAAAATGACTGATACAGAAAGCAGATGTTGGGTACTGGAGTGCATAAGGACCCTAACGGAGAACAGAGGCTGCAGACTGCGGAACAGAAGGACTGTTTTAGAGAGCAGAGGTTGGAGACTGGGGTGCAGAAGTATCGTTGGGGCGAGCAGAGAATGGAGACTGGAGTTTAGAAGGACTGTTGCAGAGAGCAGAGTTTGTAGACTGGGGTGCAGAAGGATAGTTGGGGCGAGCAGAGTATTGAGACTGGGGTTTAGAGGACTGTTGCAGAGAGTAGTTGTTGAAGACTGTGGTGCAGAAAAACTTATTACAGAGAGCAGTGTTTGGAGACTGGGGTGCACGACTGATACTGAGAGCAGAGGTTAGAGACTGGGGTGCAGAACGCCTGTTAAAAAGAGCAGAGTTTTGAGACTTGAGTGCAGAAGGCCTGTTACAGAGAGCAGAGGTTGGAGACTGGGGTGCAGAAGGCCTCTTACAAAGAGCAGAGGTTGGAGACTGATGTGCGGAAAAACTGTTACAGAGAGGAGAGGTTGGAGACTGGGGTGCAGAAGGACTGTTGCAGAGTGCAGTGTTTTTAGACTGGGGTGCAAAGGCTGTGGCCGAGAGGCAGAGGTTGGAAACTGGGGTGCAGAATGACTGTTACAGAGAGCAGAGGTTGAAGCCTGGTGTGCAGAATGACGGATACAGAAAGCAGAGTTTGGAGACTGGGGTTCAGAAGGACTGATACAGAAAGCAGAGTTTGGAGATGGTGTGCACATGGACCCTTAAAGAGAACAGAGGTTGGAGACTGATTTACAGAGGGACTGTTACAGAGAGCAGAGTTTGGAGTCTGGGGTGCAGAATAAGTGTTGTAAAGAACAGAGGTGAAAGACTCTTGTGCAGAAGGACCATTACAGAAAGCATAGGTAGGAGACTGGGTTTCATAAGGATCTCACAGGGAGCAGAGTTTGGACCCTGAGGTGCAGAAGGACTGCTGCAGAGAGCAGAGGTTGGAGTCTGAGGTGCAGAAGGACTGTTACAGAGAGCAGAGGTTGGAGACTTCGGTGGAAAATACTGTTGCAGAGAGCAGATTTTAGAGACTGGGGTGAGAAATGACTGTTGCAGAGAGCAGAGGTTGAAGACTTGGGTGAAGAAGGACTGTTGCAGAGAGCAGAGTTTGCAGAGTGAAGTGCAGAAGGACTGTAACAGAGAGCAAAGGTTGGAGACTGAGGTGCACAAGGACTTTTACAGAGAGTAGACGTTGAAGACTGAGGTGTAGAAAGACCATTGCAGAGAGCAGAGGTTGGAGACTGAGGTGCAGAAGGACTGTTGCGGAGTGCAGAGTTTGGACACTTGGGTGTAGAAGGACTGTTGCAGAGAGCAGAGGTTGGAGATTGGGGTGCCGAAGGAATGTTGCAGAGAGCAGAATTTAAAGACTGAGGTGCAGAAGAACTGTACAGAGAGCAGACGTTGGAGAAGAAGTGCAGAAAAACTGATACAGAAAGCAGGGGTTGGAGACTGGTGTGCAGAAGGACAGTTACAGAGAGAAGAGTTTGAAAACTGGAGTACAGAAGGACTGTTACAGAGAGCAGAGGTTGTAGACTGGGGTGGAGAAGGAATTTTGCAGAGATCAGATGTTAAAGACTGTGGTGCAGAAGGGACTGTTGCGTAGAGGACGTTGGAGACTGGTGTGTAGAAGGACTGTTGCAGAGAGTAGGGTTTGGAGACTGGGGTGCAGAAGAACTGTTGCGGAGAGAAGACGTTAGAGATTGGGGTGGAGAAGGAATGTTTCTGAGAGAAGAATTGGAGACAGAGGTACAGAAAAACTGTTACAGAGAGCAGTGGTTAGAGACTTGAGTGCAGAAGTACTGATACAGAAAGCAGAGATTGGAGACTTTGGTTCTGAAGGACTGCTGTAGATAGCAGATGTTGGAGACTGGGGCGGAGAAAGACTGTTGCAGAGAGTAGCATTTGGAGATTAAGGTGCAACAGGACTGTTGCAGAGAACAGAGGTTGGAGACTGAAGTGGAGAAGGACTGTTTCTGAGAGCAGAGGTTGGAGACTGGGGTGCAGAAGGACTGATACAGAAAGCAGAGGTTAAAGACTGGGGTGCAGAAGGACAAATGCAGATAGCAGAGGATAGAGACTGTGTTGCAAAAGGATCTTACTGAGAGCAGATGTTGGAACCTGAGGTGAAGAAGGACTGTCGCAGAAAGCAGAGTTTGGAGATTGGGGTGCAGCAGGACTGTTGCAGAGAGCAGAGGTTGGAGTCTTAGTTGCAGAAGGACTGATACAGAATGCAGAGTTTGGAGACTGGGGTGCAGAAGGACCATTACAGAGAGCAGAGGTTTGAGACTTCAGTACAGAAGGACTGTTACAGAGAGCAGAGTTTGGAGAGTGAAGTGTAGAAGTACTGTTACAGAGAGAAGAGTTTGAAGTATGGGGTGCAGAATAAGTGTTTTAGAGAACAGAGTTTGGAGACTTGGGTTCAGAAGGACCATTGTAGAAAGCAGAGTTTGAGACTGGGTTTCATTAGGATCTTACAGAGAGCAGAGGTTGGAAACTGAGGTGCAAGAGGACCGTTACAAAGAGCCAAGGTTGGAGACTGCAGTAAAGAGAGACTGTTACACACAGCAGAGGTTGGAGAGTGGGGTGCAGAAGGACAGATACAGAGAGCACAGTTTTGAGACTGGGGTGAAGAAGAAATGTTGCAGAGAGTAGAGGTTAGTGACTGGGGTGCAGAAAGACTTTTGCAGAGATCAGAGGTTTGAGACTGAGGTGCAGAAGGACAGTCACAGAGAGCAGAGTTTAGAGAATGCAGAACAGAAGGACTGTTACAGAGACTAGAGGTTTGAAACTGGGGTGCAGAAGGACTATTGCAGTAAGCAGTTGTTGAAGAGTGAGGTGTAAAAATATTGTTACAGAGAGCAGTGTTTGGAGACTTTGGTGCAGAAGGACTGATTCTTAGAGCAGAGTTTGGAGACTGGGGACCAGAACGATCTTACAGAGAGAAAATTTTGGAGACTGGGGTGCAGAAGGATTGTTGCAGAGACTAGATTATGGAGACTGGTGTATAGAATGACTATTCTAGAGAGCAGAGTTTTGAGACTGGGGTGCAGAAGGACTGTTGCAGAGAGCAGTTGTTGAAGACTGAGGTGCAGAAGGACTGTTACAGAGAGCAGAGTTTGAAGACTAAGGTGTAGAAGGATCATTGTAGAGCACAGAATTTTGAGACTGAGGTGCAGAAGGACTGTTGCAGAGAGCAGTGGTTGGAGACTTGGGTGCAGAAGGACTGTTGCAGAGAGCAGAGTTTGGAGACTGGGGTGCAAAAGGATCGTTTAAGAGCACAGAATTTTCAGACTGAGGTGCAGAAGGACTGTTGCAGAGAGCAGATGTTGGAGACTGAGGTGCAAAAAGACTGTTACAGAAAGCAGAATTTGGAGACTGGGGTGCACAAGGACCATTGCAGAGATCAATGTTTGGTAACTGAGGTGACGGAGGATTGTTAAGGAAAACAGAATTTGGAGACTGGCGTGCAGAAGGACTGTTGCAGAAAGCAGAGTTCGGAGACTGGGGTTTAGAAGGACTGTTGCAGAGAGCAGAGGGTGGAGTCTGAGGTGCAGAAGGACTGTTACAGCGAGTAGAAGTTAGAGACTGAGGTGCAGAAGGAATTTTGTAGGGAGTAGATATTTGAGACTTTGGTGCAGGAGGACTGTGGCAGAGAGCAGAGTTTTGAGACTGAGGTTAAGAAAAACTGTTACAGAGAGCAGAGGTTGGAGACTGGGGTGCAGAAGGACTGATACAGAAAGCAGAGGTTGGAGACTGTGGTGCAGAAGGACCGTTACAGAGAGCAGATTTTGAAGACTGCACTACACGAGGACTGTTACAGAGAGCAGAGGTTGGAGACTGGGGTAGAGAAGGACTGTTTCAGATTGCAGAGTTTGGAGACTGGGGTGCACAAGGATAGTTGCAGAGAGCAGAGTTTTCAGACTAAGGTGCAGAAGGACTGTTGCAGAGAGCAGATGTTGGAGACTAGGGTGAAGAAGGACTTTTTCAAAGAGCAGACTTTGGAGACTGGGGTGTAAAAGGATTGTTGCAGAGAGCAGAGGTCGGAGACTGGGGTGCAGAAAGATTTTTACAGAGAGCAGAGGTTGGAGACTGGGGTGCAGATGGACCGTGACAGAAAGCAGAGTTTGGAGACTGGGGTGCAGAAGGACTGTTACATAGAGCAGAGACTGGTGACTGAGGTGGCAGAAGGACTATTACAGAAAGCAGAATTTAGAGACTGGGATGCACAAGGATCGTTGCAGAGAGCAGAGTTTTCAGACTGAGTTGCAGAAGGATTGTTGCAGAGAGCAGATGTTGGAGACTGGGGTGCAGAAGGTCTGTTACGGAGAGCAGAGTATGAGATTGGGGACCAGAAGGAATGTTACAGAGAGCAGAGTATGGAAGCTGGGATGCAGAAGGATCTTACAGAGAGCAGAGTTTAGATAAGGGAGTGCAGAAAGACTGTTACAGAGAGCATAGGTTGGAGACTGAGGTGCAGAATTACTGTTACAGAAAGCAGAGTTTTGATACTGGGGTGCACAAGGATTGTTGCAGAGAGAAGAGTTTTCAAACTGAGGTAAAGAAGGACTGTTGCAGAGAGCAGATGTTGGAGACTGGGTGCAGAAAAATCGTTGCAGAGAGCAGAGATTGGAGACTGGGGTACAGAAGGACTTTGACAGAGAGCAGATGTTTGAGACTGGGGAGCAGAAGGACCATTGCAGAGATCAGAGTTTGGGAACTGAGGTTAAGAAGGATTTTTTCAGAGAACAGATGTTGGAGACTGTGGTGCAGTAGGACTGTTGCAGAGAGCAGAGTTTGAAGACTGGGGTGCAGAAGGACTGTTACAAGGAGCATAGTTTGGAGACACGGTTGCAGAAACATCTTAAAGAGAGAAGAGTTTGAAGACAGAGGTGCAACAGGACTGTTACAGAGAGCAGAGTTTGGAAACTGGGGTGCAGAAGGATCTTTGCAGAGGGCAGAGTTTGGAGACTGGGTTGCAGAAGGATCTTACAGAGATCAGAGGTGGAAGACTGAGGTGCAGAAAGAATCTTACAGAGAGTAGAGTTTGCAGACTGAGGTGTAGAAAGACCATTGCAGAGAGTAGAGGTTGGAAACTGAGGTGCAGAAGGATTGTTACAGATAGCAAAGGCTGGAGACTGGGATGCAGAAGACTGTTGCAGATAGCAGAGTTTGGAGATTGGGGTGTAGAAGGACTGTTTCAGGTAGCAGGTGTTGGAGACTTGGGTGCAGAAGGACTGTTGCAGACAGATGAGTTTGGAGACTGAGGAGCAGAAGGACTGTTACAGAGAGAAGAGGTTAAAGACTGGGGTGCAGAAAGACTGATACAGAAAGCAGAAGTTGGAGACTTGGGTGAAAACAAACTGTTACCGAAAGAAAATTTTTGACACAGTAATACAGGAGGACTGTTACAGAGAGCAGAGGTTGGAGACTGGGGTGGAGAAGAACTGTTTCAGAGTGCAGATTTTTGATACTGGGGTGTAGAAGACCTGTTTCAGATTGCAGATGTTAGAGACTGAGTTGGAGAAGAAATTTTGAAGAGAGCATAGGTTGGAGACTCAGGTGCAGAAGAACTTTCGCACAGAGCAGACGTTGGAGACTGAGGTGCAGAAAGAATGTTACAGAGAGCAAATTTCGGAGACTGGGGTGCAATTACTGATACAGAAAGCAGAGGTTGGAGACTGGGGTGCAGAAGGACCGTTAAAGAGAGCAGAGTTGGGAGACTAGGGTACAGTAGGACTGTTGCAGAGAGAAGATGTTGGAGACTGTTTTTCAAAAGGACTTTTGCAGAAAGCAGAGGTTAGAAAATGGGGTGCAGAAGTAAGGTTGCAGAAAGCAGAGGTTGGAGCAGAGGTGCAGAAAGACTGTTACACAGAGCCGAGTTTGGAAACAGTGGTACAGAAGCACTGATACAGAAAGCTGAGTGTTGAGACTGGAGTGCAGAAGGACCGTTACAGAGAGCAGAGGTTTGAGACTGGGTAGCAGATGGACTGCTGCAGAGAACAGAGTTTGGAGACTGGGGTGCAGCAGGACCGGTGCAGAATGCTTAGTTTGGAGCCTGGGGTGTAGTAGGAATGTTACAGAGAACAGAGTTTTTAACTGGCATGCAGAAGGTTATGACAGAAAGCAGAGGTTGGAGACAGGCTTGCATAAGGACTGCTGAAGACCGGAGACGGTGGAGACTAGCGTGCAGACAATCGTTGCATAGAGCAGAGGTTGGAGACTGGGTTGCAGAAGGAGTTTTGTAGAGAGTAGACGTTGGAGAATGGGGTGCAGAAGGATCGTTGAAGACAGCAGAGGTTTGAGACTGGGATACAGAAGGACTTTTACAGAGATGAGAGCTGGAGACTGAGGTGCAGAAGGACCGTTGCAGAGAGCAGAGGTTGGAGACTGAGTTGCAAAAACACTGTTACAGAGAGTAGAGGTTGGAGATTGGGGTGCAAAAAGTCTGTTACAGAGAGCAGAGTTTGGAGACTGCGGTGCAGAAGAACTGTTACATAGAGCAGGTTGCAGAAGGATCTTACGAAGAGCAGAGATTGTAGACCGAGGTGTAGCAGGACTGGTACAGAGAGCAGATGTTGTAGACTGAGGTGCAGAAGGACTGTTACAGAGAGTAGAGGTTGGACCACTGAGGTGCAAAAAGATCGTTGCAGAGAACAGATTTTTAAGACTGAGTTGCAGAAGGACTGTTTCAGAGAGCACATGTTGGAGACTGGGGTGCAGACAGACTGTTGCAGAGTGCAGAGAGTAAAGACTGGGGTGCTGAAGGATCGTTGTAGAGAGCAGAGTTTAGATACTGGGGTGGAGAAGGATTGTTATAGAAAACAGACTTTGGAGACTGGGGTCTAGAAGGCCTGTTATGGAGAAGAGAGTTTGTATAAGGGGTGCAGAAGGAATGTTAAAGGGGGCAGAGATGGGAGACTGGGTTCCAGAAGGATCTTACAGAGAGCAGACGTTGGAGACTGAGGTGGAGAAGGACTGTTTAAGAGAGTAGAGGTGTGAGACTGAGATGCAGTAGGATTGTTACAGAGAGCATAGTTTGAAGACTGGGGTGCAGAAGGACTGTTGCAGATAGAAGAGTTTGGAGACTGGGGTGTAGATGGACTGTTGCAGGGACGAGAAGTTAAAGACTAAGGTGCTGAAGGACTTTTGCAGAAAGCATAGTTAGGAGACTCAGATGCAGAAGGACTTTTAGAGAGAGCAGAGGATGGAGACTGGGTGCAGAAGGAATGATACAGAAAGCAGAATTTGGAGACTGGGTTGCAGAAGGACCGTTACAGAGAGCAGAGGTTGGAGTCTGCAGTACAGAAGGACTGTTACAGATTGCAGTGTTTGGAGACTGTGGTGGAGAAGGACTGTTTCAGAGAGTAGATGTTGGAGACTGGGGTGAATAAGAACTGTTGCATTGAACAGATGTTAAAGACTGGGGTGCAGAAGGAATGTTGCAGAGAGCAGTGTTTGGAGACTGAGTTGCTGAAGGACTGTTGCAGACAACAGAGGTTGAAGACGGCAGTGCAGAAGGACAGTTGAAGAGAGCAGATCATGGAGATTAAGTTGCAAAAGGATTCTTACAGAGAGCAGAGGTTGGAGACTGGGGTGCAGAAAGATCTTACAGAGAGCAGAGTTTGGAGACTGGGGTGCACACGAACTGTTGCACAGAGCAGTGGTTGGATACTGGGTTGAAGGAGGATCATTGCAGAGAGAAGACTTTGGAGACAGGGACGCAGAAGGCCTGTTCCAGAGAGAAGATTTTGGAGACTAAGGTGCAGAAGGCCTTTAATAGTGAGTAGAGGTTGGAGACTGGGGTGCAGAAGGACTGTTACAGAGAGTAGAGGCTTGAGACTGGGGTGCAGAAGGACTGTTGCAGAGAACACAGGTTGGAGACTGGCGTGCAGAAGGACAGTTGCAGAGAGCATATTTTGGAGCCTGGGGTTGAGAAAGAATATTACAGAAAGCAGAGTTTGGAAACTGGGTTGCAGAAGGATCTTACAGAGAGCAGAGATTGAAGACTGTGGTGCAGAAGGACTGTTACAGAGAGCAGAAGTGAAAGACTGAGATGCAGAAGGACTGTTACAGAAAGCAGACTTTGGAGACTGGGGTGTAGAAGAATAGTTGCAGAGAGTAGACTTTTCAGACTGAGGTGAAGAAGGACAGTTTCAGAGAGCAGATGTTGGAGACTGGGGTGTAGAAAAACTTTTGCAGAGAGCAGAGTTTGGAGACTGGGTTGCAAAGAATCATTCAGAGAGCAGAGGTTGGAGACTGGTGTGCAAAACGATTGTTACAGAGAGGAGAGGTTGGAAAATGGGGTGCAGAAGGACGATTGCAGAAAGCAGAATTTGGGGACTGAGGTGCAAAAGGATTGTTACAGAGAACTGAAGTTGGAGGACTGTTGCAGCGAGCAGAGGTTGAACACTGTGGTGCAGAAATATCATTGCAGAGAGCAGAGGTTGGAGACCTTGGTGCAGACGGACTGTTACAAATAGCAGAGTTTGAAGACTGGGTAGCAGAAAGATCTTACAGAGAGCTAGGTTAGAGACTGAGGTGCAGAAGCACTGTTACAGAGAGTAGAGGTTGTATTTTGAGGTGCAGAAGGACCGTTGCAGAGAGAACAGGTTGGAGAATGAGGTGCAGAAGAATTGATACAGAGAGAAGTGTTTAGAGACTGGGGTGCAGAAAGACTGTTGCAGAGAGTAGATGTTTTAGACTAGGGTGTAGAATGACTGTTGCAGTGAGTAGAGGTAGGAGATTGGGGTGCAGAAGGATTGAAGCAGAGAGCAGAGGTTGTAGACTAAGGTGCGGAAGGACAGTTACATAGAGCAGAGATTGGAGACTGGGGTGCAGAAGGACTGATACAGAAAGCAGAGTTTGGAGACTCAGGTGCAGAATGACCGTTACAGAAAGCAGAGGATGGAGACTGCAGTACAGAAAGACTTTTACAGAGAGTAGAGTTTGGAGACTGGGGTGCAGAAGGATCATTGCAGAGAGCAGAGTTTGGAGACTGAGAAGCAGAAGGATCCATGCAGAGAGCAGAGGAGGAGACTGGGGTGCAGTAGGACTGTAACAGAGAGGAGAGGTTGGAGAATGTGGTGCAGGAGGATCTTTCAGAGAACTAATGTTGGGGACTGAGGTGTAGAAAGACTGTTGCGAACAGCAGACTTTGGAGACAGGGGTGCAGAAAGATCGTTGCAGAGAGCAGAGGTCTCAGACTGAGGTTCAGAGGGACTGTAGCAGAGAGCAGATGTTGGAGACTTGGGTGCAAAAGGACTGTTGCAGAGAGCGGATGTTGAAGACAGGAATTAAGAAGGATCGTTGCACAGAGCAGCGGTTGGGGACTGGGGAGCAGAAGGACTCTTACAAAGAGCAGACTGGGGGGAAGAATGCCTGTTACAGAGAGCAGAGTTTGTCGACTGGGTTGCAGAAGGAATTTACAGAGAGCAGAGGTTGGAGACTGAGGTGAAGAAGGACTGTTACAGAGAGCAGAGGTTGGAGACTACGGTGCATAATAACTATTGCAGAGAGCAGAGGTTGCAGACTGAGGTGCAGAGGACTGATACAGAGAACAGAGTTTGCAGAATGTGGTGCAGAAAAATTGATACAGAAAGCAGAGGTTACAGAATGTGGTGCAGACAGACCCTTACAGAGAACAGAGTTTGGACACTGAGGTGCAGAAGGACTGTTGCAGAGAGCAGAGGTTTGAGATTGGGGCGAAGTAGGACTGTTGCAGAAAACAGAGGTTGGAGTCTGAGGTGAAGAAGGACTTTTACAAAGAGTGAGTTTGGAGACTGGGATGCAGAAGAACTGATACAGAAAGCAAAAGTTAAAGACTGGGGTGCATAAGGACCGTTACAGAGAACAATGTTTGGAGACTGCTTTACAGAAGGACTGTAACTGAGAGAAGATGTTGGAGACTGTGGGGCAGAAGGACTTATGCAGAGAACAGAGGTTGGAGACTGGGGTGCAGAAAGACCATTGCAAAGAGCAGAGTTTGGAGACTGAGGTGCAGAAGGATTGTTAGAAAGCAGAGGTAGGATACTGGGGTGCAGAAAGAATGTTGCAGAGTGCAGAGATTGAAGACTGGGGTGCAGAAATACTGTTGCATAGAGCAGAGGTTGGAGACTGAGGTGCAGAAGGTCTGATACAGAGAGCAGAGGTATGAGACTGAGGTGCAGAAGGATCATTACAGAAAGCAGAGTTTGGAGACTGTGGTACAGAAGGACTGTTATAGAGAGTAGAGCTTGGAGACTGGGGTGCCGAAGGAATGCCACAAAGAGCAGAGTTTGGAAACTGGGGTGCAGAAGGATCTTATAGAGACCAGATGTTGGAGACTGGAGTGTAGAAGGACTGTTACAGAGAGAAGACGTTGGAGACTGGGGTGCAGAAGGATCTTTGCAGAGAGTAGAGGTTGGAGACTTGGGTGTAGAAAGACTGTTGCAGAGAGCAGATGTTTGAGACTTGAGTGTAGAAGGACTTTTTCAGAGAGCAGAGGTTGGAGACTGATGTGTAGAAGGACTGATACAGAGAGCAGAGGTTGGAGACTGGAGTGCAGAAGGACCATTACAGAGAGTAGAGTTTGGAGACTGCGGTACAGAAGGAGTGTCTCGGAGAGCAGAGTTTGGAGACTATGGTGCAGAAAGACTATTGCAGAGAAAAGGCTTTGGAGACTTGGGTGCAGAAGAAATTCTGCAGAAAGCAGAGGTTGGAGACTGAGGTGTAGAATGACTTTTACAGACAGCAGAGGTTGGGAACTGGGGTGCAGAAGGATCTTACAGAGAGCAGAGGTTGGAAACTGGGGTGCAAAGGACTGTTGCAGAGAGCAGAGGTTGGAGACTGAGGTTCAGAGGGTCGTTGCAGAGAAAAGAGGTTTGAGACAGGGGTGCAGCAGGCCTGTTACAGAGAGCAGAGGTTGGAGACTGAGGTGCAGAAGGATAATTCCAGACAGCAGAGTTTGGAGACTGATGTGCATAAGGATTTTTGCAGAGAGCAGAGGTTTGAGACTGTGGTGCAGAATGATCATTACAGAGAGCGAAGGATGAAGAAGGGGTGCAGAAGGACAGTTACAGAGAGGACAGATGGAGACTAATGTGCAGAAGAAATGTTGCAGAGAGCAGAAGGTGGAGACTTCGGTGTTGCAGAGAGCAGAGGTTGGAGACTGGGGTGCAGAAGAACTGATACAGAAAGCAAAATGTGGAGACTGGGGTGCATAAGGTCCGTTAAAGAGAACAAAGGTTGGAGACTGCTTTACAAGAGGACTGTAACTGAGAGCACATGTTGGAGACTGTGGGGGCAGAAGGACTTATGCAGAGAACAGAGGTTGGAGACTGGGGTGCAGAAAGACCATTGCAAAGAGCAGAGTATGGAGACTGAGGTGCAGAAGCATTGTTAGAAAGCAGAGGTAGGATACTGGGGTGCAGAAGGAATGTCACAGAGAGCAGAGTTTGGAGACTGGGGTGCAGAATGACTGTTGCATAGAGCAGAGGTTGGAGACTGGTGTGCAGAAGTTACAGATAGCAGAGGTTGAAGCCTGGGGTGCAGAAGGTCTGATACAGAGAGCAGAGGTTTGAGACTGAGGTCCAGAAGGACTGTTACAGAGATCAGAGTCTGGAAACTGAAGTACAGAAGGACTGTTGCAGAGAGCAGATGTTGGAGACTGACGTTCAGAAGGATAGTTGCAGAGAGCAGAAGTTGGAGACTGCGGTATAGAACGACTGTTACAGAGAGAACAGGTTGGAGACTTGGGTGCAGAAGGACTGATTCAGAGAACAGCGGTTTGAGACTCGGGTGCAGAAGGCCTGTTACAGAGTGCAGAGGTTGGAGAGTGGGGTGCAGAAGGCTGTTAGTGAGAGCAGTGTTTGGAGACTGGGGTGCAGAAGAACTGTTACAGATAGCACAGTTTCAAGACAGGGTTGCAGAAGGATCTTACAGAGAGCATTTCAGAGACTGAGGTTCAGAAAGACTGTTACAAAGAGCAAAATTTGAAAACTGGGGTGCAGAAGGATTGTTTCAGAGAACAGAGGTTTCAGACTGAGGTGCAGAAAGACTGTAGCAGAGAGCAGATGTTGGATCCTGGGGTGCAGAAGGAATGTATCAGAGAGCAAATTTTGGAGACTGAGGTGCAGAAGGATCATTGCAGAGAGCAAAGGTTGGATACTGGGGTGCAGAAGGCCTGTTACAGAGAGCACAGTTTGGAGACTGGAGTGCAGAAGGCCTCTTACAGAGAGCAGAGTTTGAAGAATGGGTTGCAGAAGGGTCTTACATAGAACAGAATTTGGAGACTGAGGTGCAGAAGGCCTTTTACAGAGCGTAGAGTTTGAAGACTTAGGAGCAAAAGAACTGTTGTAGACAGAAGAGGTTGGAGACTGAGGTCAGAACGATTGTTACAGAGATCAGTGGGTGAAGACTGAGGAGCAGAAGGAGTGTTACAGAAAGTCAGAGTTTGAAGACTGTGTTGCATAAGGACTGTTACAGCGGGCATATTTTCGAGACTGTGGTGGAAAAAGACTGATACAGAAAGCAGAGGTTGGATACTGGGGTGCATAAGGACCCTTACAGAGAGCAGAGGTTGGAGACTGTGGTGCAGAAGAACTGATCCAGAAAGCAGATTTTTGAGACTGGGGTGCAGAAGGACCATTACAGAGAGCAGAGGTTAGAGACTGCGGTACAGAAGAACTGTTGTAGAGAACAAGGTTGGAGACTGGGGTGCATAGAGACCATTGCAGAGGGCAGATGTTGGAGACTGCGGTGCAAAAAGAATGTTACAGAGAGCAGCGTGTGGAAACTTGGGTGCAGAAGAATCTTAAAGAGAGGAATGTTTTGAGACTTGGGTGCAGAACGATTGTTGCAGAGAGCAGACGTTGGAGACTGGGGTGTAGAAGGATCGTTGCAGAGAGTAGATTATGAAGACTGAGGTGCAGAAAAACTGTTACAGAGAGCAGTGTTTGGAGACTGGGGTGCAGAAGGACTAATACTGAGAGCTGAGTTTGGTGACTGGAGTCCAGTACGATCTTACAGAGAGGAAATTTTTGAGAATGGGTGCAGAAGGATTGTTGCAGAGAGCAGACTTTGGAGACTGGGGTGCAGAAGGATCGTTGCAGAGAGTAGATTATGGAGACTGGTGTATAGAAGGACTGTTCTAGAGAGCAGAGTTTGGAGACTGGGGTGAATAAGGACTGTTGCAGAGAGCAGTTGTTGAAGACTGAGGTGTAGAAAAACTGTTACAGAGATCAGTGTTTAGAGACTAAGGTGCAGAAGGACTGTTGCAGAGAGGAAAGGTTTGAGACTGGGTGCAGAAGGACTGTGCAGAGTGCAGTGTTTGGAGACTGGGGTGCAGAAACACTGTTACAGAGAATAGAGTTTAGAGACTGCTGTACAGAAGAACTGTTAAAGAGAGGAGAGTTTTGAGACAGGTGTGCAGAAGGATCTTACAGAGAGCAGACGTTGGAGACTAGGGTGCAATTGGACTGATGCAGAGAGCAGAGTTTGGAGAATGGGGTTCAGAAGGATTGTTGAAGAGAGAAGTGGTTGGATACTGAGGTGCAGAAGCACAGTTACAAAGAGCAGATCTTGGAGACTGGGGAGCAGATGACATGTAACACACAGCAGAGTTTGGAGACTGAGTGGCATAAGGATCTTACAGAGAGCAGAGGTTGGTGACTGATGTGCCGAAGGACTGTCAGAGAGAGCAGAGGTTGGAAACTGGGTTCCAGAAGGATCCTTTCAGAAAGCAGAGTTTTCAAAATGAGGTTTAGAAAAACTGTTGCAGAGAGCAGATGTAGGCGACTGGGGTGCAGAAGAACAGTTACAGAGAGCAGAGCTTGGAGACTTGGGTGTAGAAGGATCGTTGCAGAGAACATAGGGTGCAGGATGGGGTGCCGAAGGGGTTTTACAGATTGCAGAATTTTGAGACTGGGGTGCAGAACGACTGTTATAGAAAGCAGAGTTTGGAGACTGGTTTATAGAAGGATCTTACAGAGAGCAGACGTTGGCAAATGAGGAGCAGAAGGACTGTTACAGAGAGTAGATGTTGAAGACTGAGGTGCAGAAATACCTTTGCAAAGAGAAGAGGTTGGAGACTGAGGTGCAGAAGGACTGTTGCAGAGTGCAGAGGTTGAAGACTTGGGTGTAGGACTGTTGCAGAGAGCAGAGGTTGAAGTTTGGGGTTTCAAAAGCCTGTTGCAGCTAGCAGACGTTAGAGACTGAAATGCAGAAGGACAGTTACAGAGCACAGGTTGGAGATTGAGTGCAGAAGGACTGATAGAGAAAGGAGAGGTTGGAGAGTGGGGTGCAGAAGGACCGTTACAGAGAGAAGAGTTTGGAAACTGCAGTACAAAAGTACTGTTACAGAGAGCATAGGTTCGAGACTGGGGTGGAGAAGGACTGTTGTAGAGAGAAGATGTTGGAGACTGGGGTGCAGAAGGACCGTTGCAGAGAGCAGAGGTTGGAGACTGGGTGTAGAAGAACAATTTCAGAGTGCAGAGTTTGCAGAATGTGGTGGAGAAGGAGTGTTACAGAGCAGAGTTTGGAGACTGTGGTGCAGAAGGCCTGTTACAGACAGCAGAGTTTGGAGCCTGGGGTGCAAAAGAAGTGTTGTAGAGAACAGAGGTTGAAGACTGGGGTGGAGAAGGATTGTTGCAGAGAGCAGAGGTTGGAGACTGGGGTGCAGAAGGACTGATACAGAAAGCAGAGTTCAGAGACTGGGGTGCAGAAGGCCTGTTACAGACAGCAGAGTTTGGGGACTGGGGTGCAGAAAGATTGGTAAAGAGAGCAGGGTTTGAATACTGGGTTGCAGAAAGATATTAAGGAGAGCAAAAGTTGGAGACTGAGGTGCAGAAGCACTGTTACAGAGAGAAGAAGTTGGAGACTGAGGTGCAGAAGGACCGTTGCAGAGAGCAGTCATTGGAGACCGAGGTTCAGAAGGATTGTTACGGAGAGCAGAGGTTGGAGACTGGGGTGCAGAAGGACCATTACAGAGAGAAAAAGTTGCAGACTGTAGTACAGAAGGACTGTAACAGAGAGCAGAGTTTGGAGACTGGGGTGCCGAAGGACTGTTGCAGAGAGTAGACGTTGGAGACTGAGGTGCAGAAGGACTATTACAGAGAGCAGAGGTTAGAGACCTGAGTGCAGAATGACTGATAGAGAAAGTAGAGGTTGGAGAGTGGGGTGCAGAAGAACCGTAACAGAGAGAAGGGTTTGGAAACTGCAGTACAGAAGGACTGTTACAGAGAGCAGATGATGGAGACTGGGGTGGAGAAGGACTGTTGCAGAGAGCAGATGTTGGAGACTAGGGTTCAGAAGGAGTGTTGCAAAGAGCAGAGGTTTAAGACAGGTGTGCAGAAGGACTGTTGCAGAGAGCAGAGGTTGAAAATAGAGGTGCAGAAGTACTGATACAGAAAGCAGAGGTTAAAGACTGGGGTGCAGAAGGACCCTTACAGAGAACAGAGGTTGAAGACTGCGGCACAGAAGAACTGTTGTAGAGAAAAAGTTTGGAGACTGTGGTGCAGAGGGACCATTGCAGAGGGTAGACGTTGCAGAATGGGGTGCAGAATGAATGTTACAGAGAGCAGAGTTTGGTAATTGGGGTGTAGATAAATCTTAAAGTGAGGAAAGTTTGGAGACTGGGGTGCAGAAGGATTGTTGCAGAGAGCAGACCTTTGAGACTGGGGTGGAGAAGGACTGTGGCAGAGAGCAGGCGTTGGAGACTGGGGTCCAGAAGGATCGTTGCAGAGAGCAGAGTTTGGAGACTGGGGTGAAGAAGTACTGTTGCAGAGAGTAGATATTGGAGACTGGGATTAAGAAGGACTGTTACAGAGAGCAGAGTTTGATGACTGGGGTGAAGAAGAACATTTACAGAGAGCAGAGGTTGGAGCCTGGGGTGCAAAGGACTGTTACAGAGAGCAGATGTTGGAGACTGGGGTGGAGAAAAATCGTTGAAGAGAGAAGTGGTTGGAGACTGGAGTGCAGAAGTCCTGTTACAGAGAGCAGAGTTTAAAGACTATTGTGCAGAATGAGTGGTACGGAGTGCAGAGTTTAAAGACTGTGTTGCAGAAGGGTCTTACAGAGAGCAGAATTTGGAGACTGCGGTGTACAAGGACTGTTACAGAGAGCAGAGGTTAGATACTGGGGTGCAGGAGGGTCGTTGCAGAGAGCAGAGTTTTCCTACTGAGGTGCAGAAGTGTTGCAGAGTGCAGATGTTGGTAACTAGGGTGTAGAAGGACTGTTTAGGAGAGCAGAGGTTGGAGACTGGGGTACAGAGGACTGTTGCAGAGAGCAGAGTTTGGAGACTAAGATGCAGAAGGACTGTTACAAAGAGCAGAGGTTGGATACAGTGGTGCAGAAGAATCTTACAGAGAGCAGAATTTGGAGACTGAGGTGCAGAAGCACTGTTGCAGAGATCAGAGGTTAAAGAATGAGGTGCACTAGGATCATTGCAGAGAGAAACGTTGGAGACGGGGGTGCAGAAGGATCGTTGCAGAGAGCAGATTTTGGAGACTGGGGTGCCGAGGCCTGCTACAGAGATTAGAGTTTGGAGACTGGCCTGCAGAAGGCCTGTTACAGAGAGGAGGGGTGGGAGATTGAGGTGCAGAAGTCCTGTTACATAGAGTAGAGGTTGGAGACTGGGGTGCAAAAGGATCGTGCAGAGAGCAGAGGTTTCAGACTGAGGTGCAGAAGGACTGTTGTAGAGATCAGAGTTTGGAGACTGGGGTGCAGTAGGATCATGACAGAGAGCAGAGTTTGGAGACTGGCATGCAAAATTCCTGTTACAGAGAGGAGAGGTTGGAAACTGGGGTGCAGAAGGACTGTTATAGAGAGCAGTGTTTGGATACTGGGTTGCTGAATGATCTTACAAAGAGCAGAGGTTGGAGACTGAGGTGTAGAAGGACTGTTACAAAGAGGACAGTTTGGAGACTAAGGTGCAGAAGGACTGTTACAGGAAGCAGAGTTTGGAAATTGGGGTGCAAAGGACAGTTACAGAGAGCAGATTTTGAAGACTGCGTTATAGGATTGTTACCGAGAGCAGAGGTTTAAGACTGGGGTTCAGAAGGACTCTTACATTGAACAGAGGATGGAGACTGAGGTGCAGAAGGATAGATACAGAGAACAGAGTTGGGACTGGGGTTCAGACAGACTGTTACAGAATGCAGAAGTTGGAGACTGGAATTTAGAAGGACCGTTACAAAGAGCAGAGGTTTGAGTCTGTGGTACAGAAGGACTGTTATAGAGAGAAGATTTTGGAGTCTTGGAAGAAGAGGACTGTTGCTGAGGACAGAGGTTGTAGACTGTGGTGGAGAAGGAATATTACAGAAAGCAGAGTTTTGAAACTGGAGTGCAGAAGGATCTTACAGAGAGCAGAGGTTGGAGACTGTGGTGCAGATGGACTGTTACAGAGTGCAGACGTTGTAGACTGGGGTCCAGAAGAATCCTTGCAGAGAGCTGAGACGAGAATGGGGTTCAAGAAGGACTGTTGCAGAGAGCAGATGTTGGAGAGGGGGTGCCAGAAAGACTGTTGCTGAGAGCAGATTTTAGAAACTGGGGTGCAGAAGGACTGTTACACAGAGCAGAGGAAGGATAGTGAGGTGCAGTAGGACTGCTACAGAGAGCAGAAGTTAGATACGTGGGGCAGAAGTACCCTTACAGAGAGCAGTGGTTGGAGACTGGGATTCAGATGGATTTAACAGAGAGCAGAGTTTAGAGACTGAGGTTCTAAAGGACTTTTACAGAGTACAGAGTTAAAAGACTGGGTTGCAGAAGTATCTTACAGAGATCAGAGTTGGGAGACTGAGGTGCAGAAGGACAGTTACAGAGAGCAGAGGTAGGAGACTGGGGTGCAGAAGGGTTTTTGCAGAGAGCAGAGTTTTCAGACTGAGGTGCAGAAGAACTGCTGCAGGGAGCATATGTTGGAGACTGGGGTGCAGAAGGACTGTTGCAGAAAGCAGATGTTGGTAACTAGGGTGCAGAAGGACTGTTGTAGAAAGAAGAGGTTGGAGACTGGATTGCAGAAGTACTTTTGCGGAGAGCAGAGGTTGGAGACTGAGGTGCGAAAGTCCTGTTACAGAGAGCAGAGGTTGGAGACTGGGGTGAAGAAGGATCTTACAGAGAGCAGAATTTGGAGACTGAGGTTCAGAAAAACTGTTTCAGAGATCAGAGGTAGGAAACTGGGGTGCAATAGGATCATTGAAGAGAGCATAGTTTGGAGACTGTGGTGCAGAAGGCCTGTTACAGAGAGAGGTTGGAGACTTGGCTTGCAGAAGGAATGTTACAGAGATCAGAGTTTGGAGACTCGGGTGCAGAAGAACCATTACAGAGAGAAGAGGTTGGAGACTGAGGGACAGAAGGACTGTTACAGAGAGCAGAGGTTGGATACTGCGGTGTAAAAGATTTTGCAGATACAGAGGTTTGAGACTTTGGTGCAGAATGACTGATACAGAAAGGAGAGGTTGAAGACTGGGGAGCAGAATAACGCTTACAGAGTGCATATTTTGGAGACTGCAGTACAGGAGGACAGTTACAGAGAGCAGAGTTTGGAGACTGGTGTGGAGAAGGACTGTTTCAGAGTGCAGACCTTGGATACTGGGGTGCAGACGAACTGTTGCAGAGAGCAGAGGTTGGGGACTGGGGTGCAGTAGAACTGTCGCAGAGAGCAGAGTATGGAGACTGAGGTGCAGAAGGAATGTTGCAGGGAGCAGAGGTTGGAAACTGTGGTGCAGAAGGAATGATACAGAAAGGAGAGGTTGAAGACTGGGGTGCAGAAAGATCTTTACAGAGAGCAGAGGTTGGGGACCGAGGTACAGAAGGACTGTTACGGAGAGCAGATGTTGGAGACTGGGGAGCAGAAGGACTGTTACAGAGAGCAAACATTGGAGTCTGGGGAGGATAAGAAAAGTTACAGGGAGCAGATTTGGAAACTTGGGTGCAGAAGAATCTTACAGAGATCAAAGGTTGGAGGCTGTGGTTCAGAAGCACTGTTACAGAGAGTAGATTTTGGAGACTGAGGTGCAGTAGGCCTGTTACAAAAAGCAGAGTTTGGAGACTGGGGTACACAAGGATCGTTGCAGAGAGCAGAGTTTTCAGAAATAAGTTCAGAAAGACTGTTGCTGAGAGCAGATGTTGGAGACTGGTGTACAGAAGGACTTTTGCAGAGAGCAGAGGTTGGAGACTGGGGTGCAAAAGGATCATTACAGACAGCAGAGGTTGGAGACTGGGGTGAAGAAGGATTGTTACAGAGATCAGAGTTTGGAGACTGGGGTGCAGAAGAAAATTACAGAGAGAAGAGGTTGGAGACTGAGGGACAGAAGGACTGTTACAGAGAGCAGAGGTTGGTGACTGGGGAGCTTAAGGAATATTACAGAGAGCAGAGTTTGGAAACTGGGTGCAGAAGGATCTCACAGAAAGCAGAGGTTGGAGACTGAGGTGCCGAAAGACTGTTACATAAAGCAGAGTTTGAAGCCTGGGGTGCAAAATTATTGTTGCAGAGAGCAGAGTTGTCAGACAGAGGTGCAGAAAGACTTTTGCAGGGAGCAGATGTTTGAGACTGGGGTGCAGAAGGACTTTTGCAGAGAGCAGAGGTTGGAAACTGGGGTGTAAAAGGATTGTTGTAGAGAGCACAGTTTTCAGACTCGGGTGCAGAGGGATTTTTGCAGAGAGCAGAGGTTGAAGACTGTGGAGCAAAAGGACCATTGCAGAGATCAGAGTTTGTTAAGTGAGGTGAAGAAGGATTGTTAAAGAGAACAGAAGTTGGAGACTGGGGTGCAGAAGGACTGTTGCAGAAAGCAGAGTTTGGAGACTGGGTTTTAGAAGGACTCTTGCAAAAAGCAGAGGTTGGAGACTGAGGTGCAGAAGGACTGTTACATACAGCAGAGTTTGAAGACAGGGTTGCAGAAAAATATTACAGAGAGCAGAGTTTCGAGACTGAGGTGCAACAGGAGTGTTACAGAGAGCAGAGTTTAGAGACTGGGGTGTAGAAGGATCATTGCAGAGAAGAGCGTTTTCAGACTGAGGTGCATAAGGACTGTTGCAGAGAGCAGAGGTTGAAGACAGGGGTGCAGAAGGACTGTTTCATAGAGCAGATATTGGATACTGGGGTGCACAGGGATCGTTGCAGAGAGCAGAGGTTGAAGACTGGGGTGCAGAAGGACTGTTGCAGATAGCATACGTTGGAGACTTGGTAACAGAAGGATCGTTGCAGAGAGTGGAGTTTGGAGACTGGGGTTTAGAAGGACTGTTGCAGAGAGCAGATTTTGGAGACTAGCGTGCAGAAGGACTATTACATAGAACAGAGGTTGGAGACTGAGGTGCAGAAGGACTGTTACAGAGATCAGAGTTTGGAGACTGGGGTGCAGAAGGACTGTTACAGAGAGCAGAGTTTGAAGAATAGGGTTCAGATTGATCTTACAGAGAGCAGAGTTCAGAGACTAGGGTGAAAAGGACTGTTGCAGAGAGCAGATGTTGGAGACTGGGGTAAAGAAGAATCGTTGCAGAGAGAAGAGGTTGGAGGCTGGAGTGCAGAAGGCCTGTTACAGAGAGCAGAGGTTGGGGACTGTTGCGCAGAAGGACTGTTACAGAGTGCAGAGTTTATAGAATGGGTTGCAGTAGGATCTTACAGAGAGCACAGTTGGGACACTGAGGTGAAGAAGGACTGTTACAGAGAGCAGAGGTAGGAGACTGGGGTGCATAAGGGTCGTTGCAGAGAGCAGAGCATACAGACTGAGATGCAGAAGAAGTGTTGCAGAGAGCAGATGTTGGAGACTGGGGTGCAGAAGGACTGTGGCAGAGAGCAGATGTTGGTAACTGGGGTGAAGCTGGACTGTTGTAGAGAGCAGAGGTTGGAGAATATGCTGCAGAAGGACTGTAGCAGAGAGCAGACGTTAGAGACTGAGGTGTGGAAGTCCTGTTACAGAGAGCAGAGGTTGGAGACTTGCATGCAGAAGAACTTACACAGAGCAGAGTTTGGATACAGGGGTGCAGAAAGATCTTACAGAGAGCAGAATTTGGAGACTGTGGTGGAGAAAGACTTTTGGAGAGATCAGAGGTAGGAGAATGGGGTGCACTAGAATCATTGCAGAGAGCAGAGGTTGGAGACTGGCGTGCAGAAGGATCATTACAGAGAGCAGATTTTGGAGACTGGGGTGCAGAAGGCCTACCACAGAGAACAGTCTGTGGAGACTGGTGTGCAGAAGGTCTGTTACAGAGAGGAGAGGTTGGAGACTGAGGTGCAGTTGGACTGTTACAGAGAGCAATGTTTTGAAAGTGGGGTGCAGAAGGATCAGGTAGAGAGCAGAGGTATCAGACTGAGGGGCAGAAGGTCTGTTACAGAAAGTAGAGGTTGGAAATTGGGGTGCAGAAGGACCGTTACAGAGACCAGAGTTTGGAGACTGTGCTATAGAAAAACTGTTACAGAGAGCAGAGGTTGGAGTTGGGGTGCAGAAGAAATGTTACAGAGAGCACAGGTTGGAGACTGGAGTGCAGAAGGCCTGTTACAGAGAGCAGAGGTTGGGGACTGTTGTGCAGAAGGACTGTTACAGAGTGCAGAGTTTAAAGAATGGGTTGCAGTAGGATCTTACAGAGAGCACAGTTGAAAGACTGAGGTGAAGAAGGACTGTTAGAGAGCAGAGGTAGGAGACTGGGGTGCATAAGGGTAATTGCAGAGAGCAGAGCGTACAGACTGAGATGCAGAAGAAGTGTTGCAGAGAGCAGATGTTGGAGACTGAGGTGCAGAAGGACGTGGCAGAGAGCAGATGTTGGTAACTGAGGTGAAGATGGACTGTTGTAGAGAGCAGAGGTTGGAGAATATGCTGCAGAAAGACTGTTGCAGAGAGCAGACGTTAGAGACTGAGGTGTGGAAGTCCTGTTACAGAGAGCAGAGGTTGGAGACTTGCATGCAGAAGGACTGTTACACAGAGCAGAGGTTGCATACAGGGGTGCAGAAAGATCTTACAGAGAGCAGAATTTGGAGACTGCGGTGTACAAGGACTGTTACAGAGAGCAGAGGTTAGATACTGGGGTGCAGGAGGGTCGTTGCAGAGAGCAGAGTTTTCCTACTGAGGTGCAGAAGTGTTGCAGAGTGCAGATGTTGGTAACTAGGGTGTAGAAGGACTGTTTAGGAGAGCAGAGGTTGGAGACTGGGGTACAGAGGACTGTTGCAGAGAGCAGAGTTTGGAGACTAAGATGCAGAAGGACTGTTACAAAGAGCAGAGGTTGGATACAGTGGTGCAGAAGAATCTTACAGAGAGCAGAATTTGGAGACTGAGGTGCAGAAGCACTGTTGCAGAGATCAGAGGTTAAAGAATGAGGTGCACTAGGATCATTGCAGAGAGAAACGTTGGAGACGGGGGTGCAGAAGGATCGTTGCAGAGAGCAGATTTTGGAGACTGGGGTGCCGAGGCCTGCTACAGAGATTAGAGTTTGGAGACTGGCCTGCAGAAGGCCTGTTACAGAGAGGAGGGGTGGGAGATTGAGGTGCAGAAGTCCTGTTACATAGAGTAGAGGTTGGAGACTGGGGTGCAAAAGGATCGTGCAGAGAGCAGAGGTTTCAGACTGAGGTGCAGAAGGACTGTTGTAGAGATCAGAGTTTGGAGACTGGGGTGCAGTAGGATCATGACAGAGAGCAGAGTTTGGAGACTGGCATGCAAAATTCCTGTTACAGAGAGGAGAGGTTGGAAACTGGGGTGCAGAAGGACTGTTATAGAGAGCAGTGTTTGGATACTGGGTTGCTGAATGATCTTACAAAGAGCAGAGGTTGGAGACTGAGGTGTAGAAGGACTGTTACAAAGAGGACAGTTTGGAGACTAAGGTGCAGAAGGACTGTTACAGGAAGCAGAGTTTGGAAATTGGGGTGCAAAGGACAGTTACAGAGAGCAGATTTTGAAGACTGCGTTATAGGATTGTTACCGAGAGCAGAGGTTTAAGACTGGGGTTCAGAAGGACTCTTACATTGAACAGAGGATGGAGACTGAGGTGCAGAAGGATAGATACAGAGAACAGAGTTGGGACTGGGGTTCAGACAGACTGTTACAGAATGCAGAAGTTGGAGACTGGAATTTAGAAGGACCGTTACAAAGAGCAGAGGTTTGAGTCTGTGGTACAGAAGGACTGTTATAGAGAGAAGATTTTGGAGTCTTGGAAGAAGAGGACTGTTGCTGAGGACAGAGGTTGTAGACTGTGGTGGAGAAGGAATATTACAGAAAGCAGAGTTTTGAAACTGGAGTGCAGAAGGATCTTACAGAGAGCAGAGGTTGGAGACTGTGGTGCAGATGGACTGTTACAGAGTGCAGACGTTGTAGACTGGGGTCCAGAAGAATCCTTGCAGAGAGCTGAGTTACGAGAATGGGGTTCAGAAGGACTGTTGCAGAGAGCAGATGTTGGAGAGGGGGTGCAGAAAGACTGTTGCTGAGAGCAGATTTTAGAAACTGGGGTGCAGAAGGACTGTTACACAGAGCAGAGGAAGGATAGTGAGGTGCAGTAGGACTGCTACAGAGAGCAGAAGTTAGATACGTGGGGCAGAAGTACCCTTACAGAGAGCAGTGGTTGGAGACTGGGATTCAGATGGATTTAACAGAGAGCAGAGTTTAGAGACTGAGGTTCTAAAGGACTTTTACAGAGTACAGAGTTAAAAGACTGGGTTGCAGAAGTATCTTACAGAGATCAGAGTTGGGAGACTGAGGTGCAGAAGGACAGTTACAGAGAGCAGAGGTAGGAGACTGGGGTGCAGAAGGGTTTTTGCAGAGAGCAGAGTTTTCAGACTGAGGTGCAGAAGAACTGCTGCAGGGAGCATATGTTGGAGACTGGGGTGCAGAAGGACTGTTGCAGAAAGCAGATGTTGGTAACTAGGGTGCAGAAGGACTGTTGTAGAAAGAAGAGGTTGGAGACTGGATTGCAGAAGTACTTTTGCGGAGAGCAGAGGTTGGAGACTGAGGTGCGAAAGTCCTGTTACAGAGAGCAGAGGTTGGAGACTGGGGTGAAGAAGGATCTTACAGAGAGCAGAATTTGGAGACTGAGGTTCAGAAAAACTGTTTCAGAGATCAGAGGTAGGAAACTGGGGTGCAATAGGATCATTGAAGAGAGCATAGTTTGGAGACTGTGGTGCAGAAGGCCTGTTACAGAGAGAGGTTGGAGACTTGGCTTGCAGAAGGAATGTTACAGAGATCAGAGTTTGGAGACTCGGGTGCAGAAGAACCATTACAGAGAGAAGAGGTTGGAGACTGAGGGACAGAAGGACTGTTACAGAGAGCAGAGGTTGGATACTGCGGTGTAAAAGATTTTGCAGATACAGAGGTTTGAGACTTTGGTGCAGAATGACTGATACAGAAAGGAGAGGTTGAAGACTGGGGAGCAGAATAACGCTTACAGAGTGCATATTTTGGAGACTGCAGTACAGGAGGACAGTTACAGAGAGCAGAGTTTGGAGACTGGTGTGGAGAAGGACTGTTTCAGAGTGCAGACCTTGGATACTGGGGTGCAGACGAACTGTTGCAGAGAGCAGAGGTTGGGGACTGGGGTGCAGTAGAACTGTCGCAGAGAGCAGAGTATGGAGACTGAGGTGCAGAAGGAATGTTGCAGGGAGCAGAGGTTGGAAACTGTGGTGCAGAAGGAATGATACAGAAAGGAGAGGTTGAAGACTGGGGTGCAGAAAGATCTTTACAGAGAGCAGAGGTTGGGGACCGAGGTACAGAAGGACTGTTACGGAGAGCAGATGTTGGAGACTGGGGAGCAGAAGGACTGTTACAGAGAGCAAACATTGGAGTCTGGGGAGGATAAGAAAAGTTACAGGGAGCAGATTTGGAAACTTGGGTGCAGAAGAATCTTACAGAGATCAAAGGTTGGAGGCTGTGGTTCAGAAGCACTGTTACAGAGAGTAGATTTTGGAGACTGAGGTGCAGTAGGCCTGTTACAAAAAGCAGAGTTTGGAGACTGGGGTACACAAGGATCGTTGCAGAGAGCAGAGTTTTCAGAAATAAGTTCAGAAAGACTGTTGCTGAGAGCAGATGTTGGAGACTGGTGTACAGAAGGACTTTTGCAGAGAGCAGAGGTTGGAGACTGGGGTGCAAAAGGATCATTACAGACAGCAGAGGTTGGAGACTGGGGTGAAGAAGGATTGTTACAGAGATCAGAGTTTGGAGACTGGGGTGCAGAAGAAAATTACAGAGAGAAGAGGTTGGAGACTGAGGGACAGAAGGACTGTTACAGAGAGCAGAGGTTGGTGACTGGGGAGCTTAAGGAATATTACAGAGAGCAGAGTTTGGAAACTGGGTGCAGAAGGATCTCACAGAAAGCAGAGGTTGGAGACTGAGGTGCCGAAAGACTGTTACATAAAGCAGAGTTTGAAGCCTGGGGTGCAAAATTATTGTTGCAGAGAGCAGAGTTGTCAGACAGAGGTGCAGAAAGACTTTTGCAGGGAGCAGATGTTTGAGACTGGGGTGCAGAAGGACTTTTGCAGAGAGCAGAGGTTGGAAACTGGGGTGTAAAAGGATTGTTGTAGAGAGCACAGTTTTCAGACTCGGGTGCAGAGGGATTTTTGCAGAGAGCAGAGGTTGAAGACTGTGGAGCAAAAGGACCATTGCAGAGATCAGAGTTTGTTAAGTGAGGTGAAGAAGGATTGTTAAAGAGAACAGAAGTTGGAGACTGGGGTGCAGAAGGACTGTTGCAGAAAGCAGAGTTTGGAGACTGGGTTTTAGAAGGACTCTTGCAAAAAGCAGAGGTTGGAGACTGAGGTGCAGAAGGACTGTTACATACAGCAGAGTTTGAAGACAGGGTTGCAGAAAAATATTACAGAGAGCAGAGTTTCGAGACTGAGGTGCAACAGGAGTGTTACAGAGAGCAGAGTTTAGAGACTGGGGTGTAGAAGGATCATTGCAGAGAAGAGCGTTTTCAGACTGAGGTGCATAAGGACTGTTGCAGAGAGCAGAGGTTGAAGACAGGGGTGCAGAAGGACTGTTTCATAGAGCAGATATTGGATACTGGGGTGCACAGGGATCGTTGCAGAGAGCAGAGGTTGAAGACTGGGGTGCAGAAGGACTGTTGCAGATAGCATACGTTGGAGACTTGGTAACAGAAGGATCGTTGCAGAGAGTGGAGTTTGGAGACTGGGGTTTAGAAGGACTGTTGCAGAGAGCAGATTTTGGAGACTAGCGTGCAGAAGGACTATTACATAGAACAGAGGTTGGAGACTGAGGTGCAGAAGGACTGTTACAGAGATCAGAGTTTGGAGACTGGGGTGCAGAAGGACTGTTACAGAGAGCAGAGTTTGAAGAATAGGGTTCAGATTGATCTTACAGAGAGCAGAGTTCAGAGACTAGGGTGAAAAGGACTGTTGCAGAGAGCAGATGTTGGAGACTGGGGTAAAGAAGAATCGTTGCAGAGAGAAGAGGTTGGAGGCTGGAGTGCAGAAGGCCTGTTACAGAGAGCAGAGGTTGGGGACTGTTGCGCAGAAGGACTGTTACAGAGTGCAGAGTTTATAGAATGGGTTGCAGTAGGATCTTACAGAGAGCACAGTTGGGACACTGAGGTGAAGAAGGACTGTTACAGAGAGCAGAGGTAGGAGACTGGGGTGCATAAGGGTCGTTGCAGAGAGCAGAGCATACAGACTGAGATGCAGAAGAAGTGTTGCAGAGAGCAGATGTTGGAGACTGGGGTGCAGAAGGACTGTGGCAGAGAGCAGATGTTGGTAACTGGGGTGAAGCTGGACTGTTGTAGAGAGCAGAGGTTGGAGAATATGCTGCAGAAGGACTGTAGCAGAGAGCAGACGTTAGAGACTGAGGTGTGGAAGTCCTGTTACAGAGAGCAGAGGTTGGAGACTTGCATGCAGAAGAACTTACACAGAGCAGAGTTTGGATACAGGGGTGCAGAAAGATCTTACAGAGAGCAGAATTTGGAGACTGTGGTGGAGAAAGACTTTTGGAGAGATCAGAGGTAGGAGAATGGGGTGCACTAGAATCATTGCAGAGAGCAGAGGTTGGAGACTGGCGTGCAGAAGGATCATTACAGAGAGCAGATTTTGGAGACTGGGGTGCAGAAGGCCTACCACAGAGAACAGTCTGTGGAGACTGGTGTGCAGAAGGTCTGTTACAGAGAGGAGAGGTTGGAGACTGAGGTGCAGTTGGACTGTTACAGAGAGCAATGTTTTGAAAGTGGGGTGCAGAAGGATCAGGTAGAGAGCAGAGGTATCAGACTGAGGGGCAGAAGGTCTGTTACAGAAAGTAGAGGTTGGAAATTGGGGTGCAGAAGGACCGTTACAGAGACCAGAGTTTGGAGACTGTGCTATAGAAAAACTGTTACAGAGAGCAGAGGTTGGAGTTGGGGTGCAGAAGAAATGTTACAGAGAGCACAGGTTGGAGACTGGAGTGCAGAAGGCCTGTTACAGAGAGCAGAGGTTGGGGACTGTTGTGCAGAAGGACTGTTACAGAGTGCAGAGTTTAAAGAATGGGTTGCAGTAGGATCTTACAGAGAGCACAGTTGAAAGACTGAGGTGAAGAAGGACTGTTAGAGAGCAGAGGTAGGAGACTGGGGTGCATAAGGGTAATTGCAGAGAGCAGAGCGTACAGACTGAGATGCAGAAGAAGTGTTGCAGAGAGCAGATGTTGGAGACTGAGGTGCAGAAGGACGTGGCAGAGAGCAGATGTTGGTAACTGAGGTGAAGATGGACTGTTGTAGAGAGCAGAGGTTGGAGAATATGCTGCAGAAAGACTGTTGCAGAGAGCAGACGTTAGAGACTGAGGTGTGGAAGTCCTGTTACAGAGAGCAGAGGTTGGAGACTTGCATGCAGAAGGACTGTTACACAGAGCAGAGGTTGCATACAGGGGTGCAGAAAGATCTTACAGAGAGCAGAATTTGGAGACTGTGGTGTAGAAAGACTTTTGAAGAGATCAGAGGTTGGAGACTGGGGTGCACTAGAATCATTGCAGAGAGCAGAGGTTGGAGACTGGCGTGCAGAAGGATCATTACAGAGAGCAGATTTTGGAGACTGGGGTGCAGAAGGCCTACCACAGAGAACAGACTTTGGAGACTGGCGTGCAGAAGGTCTGTTACAGAGAGGAGAGGTTGGAGACTGAGGTGCAATTGGACTGTTACAGAGAGCAATGTTTTGAAAGTGGGGTGCAGAAGGATCGTGTAGAGAGCAGAGGAATCAGACTGAGGGGCAGAAGGTCTGTTACAGAAAGTAGAGGTTGGAAATTGGGGTGCAGAAGGACCGTTACAGAGACCAGAGTTTGGAGACTGCGCTATAGAAAAACTGTTACAGAGAGCAGAGGTTGGAGTTGGGGTGCAGAAGAAATGTTACAGAGAGCACAGGTTGGAGACTGAGGTGCAGAAGGATAGATACAGAGAGCAGAGGTTTGAGACTGAGGTGCAGAAGGACTGATACAGAAAGCAGTATTTGGAGACTGGGGTGCAGAAGGCCCGTTACGGAGAGCAGTGGTTGGAGACTGCGGTACAGAAGGACTGTTACAGATAGCAGATGTTGGAGACTGGGGAGCAGAAGGACTGCTGCAGAGGACAGAGTATGGAGACTGGGGTTCCGCAGGACACTTGCACAAAGCAGAGGATAAACACTGGGCAGAAGAAGGAATGTTACAGATAACAGAGTTTGGAAGCTTGAGTTCAGAAGGATCTTACAGAGACCAGAGTCTGAAGACTGTGGTGCAGAAGGACTGTTGCAGAGGGCAGAGATTGGAGACTGAGGTACAGAAGTCCTGATACATAAAGTAGAGGTTGGAGACTGGGGTGCAGAAGGACTGTTGCAGAGAGCAGAGTTTGGAGACTGGGGTGCAGAAGGATTGTTGCAGAGAGCAGAGTTTGGAGACTGGAGTGCAAAAGGACTGTTGCAGAGAGCAGAGTTCGGAGACTGGGGTGCTGAAGGATTGGTACAGAGAGGAGAGTTTTGAGACTGGTTTGCAGAAGGACTGTTATAGAGAGCAGAGTTTGGAGACTGGGTTGCTGAAGTATCTTACAGAGAGCCGAGGTTGGAGACTAAGGTGCAGGTGGACTGTTACAGAGAGCAGTGGTTTGAGACTGGGTTGCAGAAGTATCGTGCAGAGACCAGAGGTTTCAGACTGAGGTGCAGAAGGACTGTTACAGAGAGCAGAGGTTGGAGACTGAGGTGTAGAAGGACTGTTACAGAGAAAAGTGTTTGGAGACTCAGGTGCAGAAGGATTGTCACAGGAAGCAGAGTTTGGAATTTGGGGTGCATAAGGCCCGTTACAGAGAGAAGAGGTTGGAGACTGCGGTATAGGACTGTTACCAAGAGCAGAAGTTTGAGACTCGGGTGCAGAAGAACTCTTACATAGAGCACAGGTTGGATACAGAGGTGCAGAAGTATAGATACAGGGAACAGAGGTTGAAGACTGGGGATCAGACAGACTGTTACAGAAAGCATAGGTTGGAGACTGGAGTGAAGAAGGACTGTTACAGAGCAGAATTTGGAGACTGCAGTACAGAAGGACTTTTGCAGAGAGCAGATCTCTGAGTCTGGGGAGCAGAAAACTGTTGCAGAGGACAGAGGTTGGAGACTGGGGTGGAGAAGAAATGTTACAGAGATCAGAGTTTTAAAAGTGGAGTGCAGAAGGATCTTAAATAGAGCAGAGGTTGGAGACTGTGGTGCAGAAGGACTGTTGCAGAGAGAAGACGTTGGAGACAGGGGTCCAGAATGATCATTGCAAAGAGCAGAGTTTGGAGACTGGAGTTCAGAAAGACTGCTGCAGAGAGCAGATGTTGGAGACTGGGGTGCAGAAGGACTGTTGCAGAGAGCAAATTTTAGAGGCTGGGGTGCAGAAGGACTATTACATAGAGCAGAGGTTGCAGACTGAGCTGCAGAAGGACTGTTACAGAGATCAGAATTTGGAGACTGGGGTGCAGAAGGACTGTTACAGAGAGCAGAGGTTGAAGACTGGGGTTCAGATGGATCTTACACAGAGCAGAATTTGGAGACTGTGGTTCAAAAGGACTGTTGCAGAGAGCAGATGTTGGAGACTGGGGTGGAGAAAAATCGTTGCAGAGAGAAGAGGTTGGAGACTGGGATGCAGAAGGCCTGTTACAGAGAGCAGAGGTTGGAGACTGTTGTGCCGAAGGACTGTTACAGAGTGCAAAGTTTAAAGACTGGGTTGCAGAAGGATCTTACATAGAGCACAGTTTGGAGACTGAGGTGTAGAAGGACTGTTACAGAGAGCAGAGGTAGGAGACTGGGGTGCAGAAGTGTCGTTGCAGAGAGCAAAGTTTTCAGACTGAGGTGCAGAAGAACTCTTGCAGAGAGCAGATGTTGGAGACTGGGGTGCAGAAGGACTGTTGCAGAGAGCAGATGTTGGTAAGTAGGGTGCAGAAGGACTGTTGTAGAGAGTAGAGGTTTGAGACTGGGGTGCATTAGGACTGTTGCAGAGAGCAGACTTTAGAGACTGACTTGTGGAGGTCCTGTTACAGAGTGCAGAGGTTGGAGACTCGGAAGCAGAAAGAGTGTTACAGAGAGCAGTGTTTAAAAACTGGAGTGCAGAAGGATCATTTTAGACAACAGAATTTTTAGACTGAGGTGCAGAAGGACTGTTGCAGGGAGCAGTGTTGGAGACTTAGGTGCAGAAGGACTGTTGCAAAGAGAAGACGTTGGAGACTGGGGTGAAGAAGGATCGTTGTAGAGAGCAGAGTTTTGAGACTGGGGTTCAGAAGGACTGGTACAGAGAACAGAGGTTGGAGACTGGGGTGCAGAATGCTTGTTACAGAGAGAAAGGTTTCGAGAAAGAGTGCAGAAAGACTGGTTGCCCAAAGATCTTACACAGAGCAGAGGTTGCAGACTGAGGTGCAGAACGACTGTTACAGAGAGTAGAGGTTGGAGACTGAGGTGCAGAAGGATTGTTGCAGATAGCAGAGGTTGGAGACTGTGGTTTAGAAAGACTGCTGGAGGGAACAGGGTTTGGAGAATTGGGTGCAGAAGAAATTTTGCAGTGAGCAGAGTTTGGAGACTGAGATGCAGAAGGAATGTTACAGAGATCACAGGTTGGAGACTGGGGTGCAGAAGGACTGATACAGAAAGAAGAGGTTGGAGACTGTGGTGAAGAAGGAAAATTACAGAGAGCAGAATTTAAAGACTGCAGTACAGAAGGCTTGTTACAGAGAGCAGAGGTTGGAGACTGGGGTTGAGAAGGACTATTTCAGAGTGTAGATATTGGAGACTGGGGTTCAGAAGAACTGTTGCAGAGAGAAAAGGTTGGAGACTGGGGTGCAGAAGAACTGTCGTAGAGAGCAGAGTTTGGAGACTGAGGTGCAGAGGGAATGTTACAAAGAACAGAGGTTGGAGACTGGGGTGCAGAAGTACTGATACAGAGAGCAGAGGTTGGAGACTGTTGTGCAGAAGGACCTTTAGATAGAGCAGAGTTTGGAGACTGCAGTACAGAAGGACTGTTACAGTGAGCCTACGTTGGAGACTAGGGTACAGAAGGACTGTTTCAGAGCAGATGTTGGAAACTGTGGTTCAGAATGACTGTGGCAGAGGACAGAGTTTAGAGAATCGGGTGTAGAAGGACTGTTGCAGAGAGCACACGTTGGAGACTGAGGTGCAGAAGGATTGTTACAGAGAGCAGAGTTTGGAAACTAGGGTGCAGAAGGATCTTACAGAGAGCACGGGTTGGAGACAGGGGTGCAGAAGTACTGTTGCAGAGAGCAGAGGTTGGAGACTGAGGTGCAGAAGGACTGTTATAGAGAAGAGGTTTGAGATGGGGAGAAGAAGGACTGTTACTGAGAACAGAGGTTGGAGACTCATGTGCAGCAGTATCGTTGCAGAAAGCAGAGGTTGGAGACTGGGGTAGAGATGAAATGTTACTGGGAGCAGAGTTTTGAAACTGTGGTGAAGAAGGATATTACATAGAGCAGAGGTTGGAGACATGGGTGCAGAAGGACTGTTGCATAGAGCAGATGTTGGAGACTGGGGTGCAGAAGGATCGTTGCAGAGATCAGAGGTTGGAGACTAGGGTGCAGAAGGTTTGTTGCAGAGAGCAGAAGTTGAAGACTGGGGTGAAGAAGGATCATTGCAGACAGCAGAGGTTAGAGACTGGGGAGCAGAAGGACTGTTACAGAGAGTAGAGTTTGGATACTGAGGTGCCCATGAATCATTGCTTAGAGCAGAGATTGGAGACTGAGGTGCAAAAGGACTGTTGCAGAGAGCAGAGGTTGGTGACTGAGGTGCAAAAGGACTGTTACAGAGAGTAGAGGTTGGAGATTGGCGTGCAAAAGGCCTGTTACAGAGAGCGGAGGTCAGAGACTAGGGTGCAGAAGAACGGTTACAGAGAGCAGAGGTTTTAGACAAGGTTGCACAAGGATGTTACAGAGAGCAGAGGTTGTAGACCAAGGTGCAGCAGGACTGTTACAGAGAGCAGAGGTTGGTGACTAGGGTGCAGAAGGATCGTTGCAGGAAACAGAGTTTTCAGACTGAGGTGCAGAAGGACTTTTGCAGTGAGCACGTGTTAGAGACTGGGGTACAGAACGACTGTTGCAGAGAGCAGAGGTTGGATACTGGAGTACAGAAGTACTGTTGCAGAGAGCAAGGTTGGAGACTGAGGTGCAGAAAGACTGTTACAGAGAGCAGAGTTTGGAGACTGGGGTGCTGAAGTACTGGTAAAGCGAGCAGAGGTTGGAGACTGGGGTGCAGAAGGATGGTCAAAGAGAACAGAGGTCGGATACTGGGGTGCAGAAGGCCTTTTATGGAGAGCAGAGTTTGGAGAAGGGGTGCAGAAGTACTTTTACAGAGAGTAGAGGCTGATGTATAGAAGGACCATTGCAGAGAGCAGAGATTGGAGACTGAGGTGCAGAAGGATCGTTACAGAGAGCAGACATTGGAGACTTGGTCTCAGAAGGACTGCTGCAGAGAGCAGAGGCTGAACATGGGGTGTAGCAGGACTGTTGCAGAGAGCACAGGTTTGAGATTTGGGTGAAGAAGAACTGTTGCAGAGAGTACAGGTTGAGACTGTGTTGCAGTAGGACTGTTACAGAGGCAGAGGTTGGAGACTTTGGTGCAGAAAGACTGTTGTGGAGAGCAGATGTTGGAGACTGGGTTGCAGAAGGACTATTGCAGAAAGCAGAGTTTGTAGACTGAGATGCAGAGGTACTGTTACAGAGAGCAGACGTTGGAGACTAGGGTAAAGAAGGACTGTTCCAGAGAGCAGATGTTGGAAACTGTGGTTCAGATTGACTGATGCAGAGAACAGAGGTTAGAGAATCGGGTGTACAAGGACTGTTGCAGAGAGCACACGTTGGAGACTGAGGTGCAGAAGGATTGTTACAGAGAGCAGAGTTTGGAGAAGGGGTGCAGAAGTACTTTTACAGAGAGTAGAGGCCGATGTACACAAGGACCATTGCAGAGAGCAGAGATTGGAGACTGAGGTGCAGAAGGATTGTTACAGAGAGCAGACGTTGGAGACTTGGTCTCAGAGGGACTGTTGTAGAGAGCAGAGGATGGAAACTGGGGTGCAGAAGGATCGTTGTAGCGAGCAGAGGTTTGAGACCAGCGTCCCAAAAAAATGTTACAGAGAACCGACGTTGGAGAAGGGGTGCAGAAGGACTGTTACCGAGGGCAGAGTTTACAGATGGGTTGCAGAAGGATCTTAGAGAGAGCAGATGTTGGAGACTGAGCTGCAGAAGGACTGTTACAAAGAGTAGAGGTTAGAGACTGAGTGCAGAAGCACTGTTGTAGAGAGCAGAGTTTTGAGACTGAGGTGCAGAAGGATTGTTACAGAGAGCAGAGGTCGGAGCCTGGGGTGCAGAAGGAGTGTTGCAGATAGCAGAGTTTGGAGACTGAGGTGTAGAAGGATTTGTCAGATACAGAGGTTTGAGACTTTGGTGCAGAAGGACTGATACAGAAAGCAGAGGTTGAAGACTGGGGAGCAGAAGAGCCTTTACAGAGTGCAGATTTTGGAGACTGCACTAGAGAAGAACAGTTACAGAGGGCAGAGTTTAAAGACTGGTGTGGAGAAGGACTGTTTCAGAGTGCAGACCTTGGATACTGGGGTGCAGACAAACTGTTGCACAGAGCAGAGTTTGGGGACTGGGGTGCAGAAGAACTGTCGCAGAGAGCAGAGGATGGAGACTGAGGTGCAGAAGGAATGTTTCACTGAGCAGAGTTTGGAAACTGTGGTGCAGAAAAAATGATACAGGAAGGAGAGGTTGAAGACTGGGGTGCAGAAAGACCGTTACAGAGAGCAGAGGTTGGGGGCTGAGGTACATACAGAAGGACTGTTACAGAGAGCAGACGTTGGAGACTGGGGAGCAGAAGGACTGTTACAGAGAGCAGAGGTTGGAGACTGGGTTGCAGAAAGACTGTTGCATAGAGCAGAGTTTAGAGACTTAGTTGCAGAAGGACTGTTACAGAGAGCAGAGGTTGGAGACTGTGGTTCAGAAAGACTGATACAGTAAGCAGTGTTTGGAGACTGGGGTGCAGAAAGACCATTACAGAGAGGAGAGGTTGGAGACTGCGTACAGAAGGACTGTTGCTGAGAGCAGAGTTTGGAGACTGGGGTGCAGAAGGACTCTTGCAGAGAACAGAGGTTGGAGACTGGGGTGCAGAAGGATCGTGGCAGAGAGGAGAGTATTCAGACTGAGGTGCAGAAGGACTAATGTAGAGAGCAGATGTTGGAGACTGGGTTGCATAATGACTGTTGTAGAGAGCAGATGTTGGAGACTTCTGTGCAGATGGACTGTTCCAGAGAGTAGATATTGGAGACTAGGTGCAGAAATCCTGTTAAAGTGAGCAGAGTTTGGAGAAGGGGTGCAGAAGGACTGTTACAGAGAGCAGAGATTTGAGATTGGTTTGCAAAAGGATCTTACAGAGAGTAGAGTTTGGAGACCGAGATGCAGAAGGACTGTTACAGAGTGTTGAGTTTGAAGACTGAGGTGCAGAAGGACAATTGAAGATAGCATAGGTTGAAGTCTGAGGTGCAGAAGAACTGTAAAAGAGAGCAGTGACTGGAGACTGAGGTGCAGAAGGACTGATACAGAAAGCAGAGTTTTAAGACTGGAGTGGTGAAGGACCATTATAGAGAGCAGAGGTTGGAGACTCGGTGCAAAAGAACTGTTACAGAGAGAAGAGTTTGGAGACTGGGGTGAAGAAGGACTGTTGCAGGGAACAGAGGTTGGCGACTGAGTTGCCGAAGGACTTTTGAAGATAGCAGAGGTTAAAGACTAGGGTGCAGAAGAATCTTACAAAGATCAGAGGCTGGAGACTGGGGTGCAGAAGGATTGTTGCAGAGAGCAGGGGCTGGAGACTTGGTTGCAGAAGGACTGTTGCAGAGAGAAGAGGATAGAGACTGAGGTGCAGAAGTACTGTTAAAGAGAGCAGAGGTTTGAGACTGTGGTGGAGGACTGATACAGAAAGCAGAGGATGGAGACTGGGGTGCAGAAGGATCTTTACAAAGAGCAAAAATTGGAGACTTGGGTACAAAAGTACTTTTACAGAGAGCAGAGATTTTATACTGGGGAGCAGAAGGACTGTTGCAAAACAGAGGTTTAAGACAGGGTTGCAGAAGGACCATTGCAGAGAGCAGAGGTTGGAGACTGAGGTGCAGAAGGATTGTAACAGAGAGTAGAGTTTGGAGACTGGGGTACAGAAGCGTATTACAGAGAGCAGAGGTTGGAGATTGTGATGAAGAAGGACTGCTTCAGAGAGCAGAATTTGGAGACTGGGGTGCAGAAGGATTGTTAAAGAGAGCAGAGGTTGGAAACTAGAGTGCAGAAGTACTTTTGCATAGATCAGATGTTGGAGATTTGGGTGCAGAAGGAACCGTTGCAGAGAGCAGAGGTTAAAGACTGAGGTGCAGAAGGACTGTTATAGAGAGCAGAGGATTGAGACAGGCTTGCAGAAGGAATGATATAGAAAGCAGAGGTTTAAGACTGGGGTACAGGAGGACTATTACAGAAATCAGAGGTTGAAGTCTCCAGTACAGAATGACTGTTACAGAGAGCAGAGGTTGGAGACTGGGGTGTAGAAGGAATGTTGCAGAGAGTAGATGATGGAGACTGGGTTCCAGAAGGACTGTAGGAGAGAGCAGACTTTGGAGACTAGGTGCAGAAGGACAGTTACACAGAGCAGAGTTTGTAGACTGGGGTGGAGAAGGACTGATACAGAAAGCAGATTTTGAAGATTCGGGTGCAGAAGTACCCTTACAGAGAGGAGAGTTTGGAGACTTGGGTGGAGAATGACTGTTGCAGATATCAGATGTTGGAGACTGGGGTGCAGAACGACTTTTGCAGAGAGCAGAGGATTGAATCTGGGGTGCAGAAAAACTGTTACAGAGAGCAGAGGTTGCAGACTGAGTTGCAGAAGGACTCTTACAGAGGGCATAGTTTGGAGACTGTGCTGCAAAACGACTGATACAGAAAGCAGAGGTTGGATACTGGGGTGCATAAGGACCCTTACAGAGAACAGATTTTGGAGACTGCGGTACAGAAGGACTGGTACAGTGAGCAAAGGTTGGAGACTGGGGCACAGAAGAACTTACGTACAGAACAGAGGTTGGAGACTGGGGTCCAGAACGATCGTTGGGTCGAGAAGAGTATGGAGACTGGGGTATAGAAGGACTGTTGCAGAGAGCAGAGTTTGAAGACTTGGGTGTAGAAGGACTGTTGCAGAGAGAAGAAGTTGGAGACTGGGGTGTCTAAGGACTGTTTCAAAGAGCAGATGTTGGAGACTTGGGTGCAGAAGGACTGTTGAATAGAGCAGAGATTGAAGACTGAGGTACAAAAGAGCTGTTACAGAGAGTGGAGGTTGGAGACTGGGGTGAAGATGGACTATTGCAGAGAGCAGAGTTTTCAGACTGAGGTACAGAAGAAATTTTGCAGAGAGCAGATGTTGGAAGCTGGGGTTCACAAGGACTGTTGCATCGAGCAGAGTTTTGAGACTGGGGTGCCAAAGGATCTTTGCAGAGAGCAGAGGTTGGAGACTGAGGTGCAGAAGGATCGTTGCATCGAGCAGAGTTTTGAGACTGGCATGCAGAAGGATCATTACAGAGAGCAGAGTTTGGAGCCTGGGGTGCAGAAGGAATGTTTCAGAGACAGAGGTTGGAGTCTTGGGTGCAGAAGGACTGTTGAAGAAAGCAGAAGTTGGAGACTGAGTTGCAGAAGGACTGATAGAGAAAGCAGATGTTGGAGACTGGCGTGCAGAAGGACCGTTTCAGAGAGCAGAGGT
The DNA here is from genome assembly GCF_052094955.1 of Ictidomys tridecemlineatus. Classification (NCBI taxonomy): domain Eukaryota; kingdom Metazoa; phylum Chordata; class Mammalia; order Rodentia; family Sciuridae; genus Ictidomys; species Ictidomys tridecemlineatus. The sequence goes on along the minus strand of NW_027522886.1, from coordinate 3,300 downwards.
TAAAGACTGGGGTGCAGAAGGACTGTTACAGAGAGCAGACGTTAGAGACTGGTTTCAGAAGGATCTTACAGAGAAAAGCGTGTGGAGACTGTGGTGCAGAAGGACTTTTACAGAGAGCGGAGGTTCGAGACTGAGGTGCAGAAGGATCGTTACAAAGAGCAGAGGATAGAGACTGGGGTGCAGACAGACTTTTAAAGAGAGCACAGGTTTGACACTGGGAAAAATAAGAAATGTTGCAGAGAGAAGATGTTGGAGACTAGGGTGCAGAAGGACTGCTGCTGAAAGCAGAGTTCGGAGACTAGGGGCAGAAGGACTGTTACAGAGAGCAGAGGTTGGAGACTCGGGTGCAGAAAAATCGTTGCAGACAACAGAGTTTTCAGACTGAGGTACAGAAGAACTGTTGCAGAGAGCAGATGTTGTAGACTGGGTTGCACATGGACTGTTGCAGCGAGCAGAGGTTGGAGACTGGGGTGCAGAAGGATCGTTGCAGATAGCAGACGTTAGAGACTGGGGTGCAGATGGACTGATACAGAGAGCAGAGGTTGGAGACTGGAGTGCAAAAGGCCTGTGACAGAGAGCAGAATTTTGAGACTGGGGTTATGAAGGACTGTTACAGAGAGCAGAGTTCTGAGACTGGGTTGCAGAAGGATCTTACAGAGAACAGAGAATGGAAACTTAGGTTCAGAAGCCCTGTTACAGAGAGTAGAGGTTGGAGACTGAGGTGCAGAAGGACCCTTGCAGAGAGTAGAGGTTGGAGACTGAGGTACAGAAGGACTGTTGCAGAGAGCAGAGGTTTTAGACTGCGATGTAGAATGACTACTGCAGAGAGCAGAGGTTGGAGACTGAGGTGCAAAAGGACCGTTGCAGAGAGCAGAGTTAGGAAACTGAGGTGCAGAAGTATTGTTACAGAGAGCAGAGGTTGGAGACTGGGGTGCAGAAGGACTGTTGCAGAGAGCAGAGGTTTTAGACTGGGATGTACAAGGACTGTTGTAGAGAGTAGAGGTTGGATATTGGGGTCCAGAGGACTGTACCAGAAAGCAGAGGTTGGAGACTAAGTTTCAGAAAGACAGTTACTCAAAGCAGAGTTTGGAGACTGGGATGCAGAAGGACTGACACAGAAAGCAGAGGTTGGAGACTCGGGTGCAGAAGTACTCTTACAGAGAGCAGAGGTTGGAGAATGCAGTCCAGAAAGATTGTTACAGAGAGCAAAGTTTGGAGACTGGGGTGGAGAATGACTGTTGCAGAGAGCAGAGGATGGAGACTGGGGTGCAGAAGGAGTGTTGCACAGAGCAGAGTTTGCAGACTGAGTTGCAGAAAGACTCTTATAGAGGGCAGAGTTTGGAGACTGTGGTTCAAAACAACTGATACAGAAAGGAGAGGTTGGATCCTGGGGTGCATAAGGGCCCGTACAGAGAACAGAGGTTGGAGACTGTGGTACAGAAGGACTTTTATAGAGAGCAGAGTTTGGAGTCTGGGGTTCATCAGAACTGATGTTGAGAACAGAGTTTGGAGACTGGGGTGCAGAAGGATCGTTGGGGCCATCAGAGTGTGGAGACTGGGGTGTAGAAAGACTGTTGCAGAGAGCAGTGATTGGAGACTAAGTTACAGAAGGACTGTTACAGAGAGCAGAGGTTGGAGACTGGGGTGCAGATGGATTATTGCAGAGAGCAGAGTTTTCAGACTGAGGTACAGTAGAACTGTTGCAGACTGGGGTTAACAAAAACTGTTGCAGCTAGCAGAATTTTCAGACTAGGGTGCAGAAGGATCGTTGCAGAGAGCAGAGGTTCGAGACTGAGGTAGATAAGGATCGTTGCAGAGAGCAGAGGTTCGAGACTGGGGTGTAGAAGGAATGTTGCAAAGAGCAGAAGTTGGAGATTTGTTTGCAGAAGGACTGTTGCAGAAAGCAGAGTTTGGAGACTGAGGTGCAGAAGGAATTTTGCAGAGAGCAGAGGTTAAAGACTGGGGTTCAGAAGGACTGTTATAGAGAGGAGACGTTAGAGACTGGGGGTTAAGAAGTATCTTACAGAGAAAAGAGTTTGGAGACTGAGGTGCAGAAGGACTGTTACAGAGAGCGAAGTTTCGAGACTGGGGTGCAGAAGGATCGTTACAGAAAGCAGAGGTTGGAGACTACGGTGCTGACGGAGTTATTCAGAGAGCAATGGTTTGATACTGGGGTCCAGAAAGAATTTTGCAGAGAGCAGAGGTTGGACACTGAGGTGCAGAAGGACTGTTGCTTAAAGCAGACGTTGGCGATTGACGTGCTGTAGTACAATTACAGAGAACAGAGTTTGGATACTGGGGTGCAGGATTATTGCAGAGAGCAGAGTTTTCGGACTGAGGTACAGAAGAAATTTTGCAGAGAGCAGATGTTGTAGACTTGGTTGCACAAGGACTGGTGCAGCAAACAGAGTTTGGAGACTGGGGTGCAGAAGGATCATTGCAGAGAGCAGACGTTGGAGACTGGCGTGCAGATGGACTGATAAAGAGACCAGAGGTTGGAGACTGGGGTGCAGAAGACCTGTTAAAGAGAGCAGAGTTTGGAGGGTGGGGTGGATTAAGGACTGTTACAGAGAGAAGTGTTTGGAGACTGGGTTGCAGAAGGATATTAAAGAGAGCAGAGATTAGAGACTGAGGTGAAGAAGCACTGTTACAGAGAGAAGAGGTTGGAGACTGAGGTGCAGAAGGACCCTTGCAGAGAGCAGAGGTTGGAGACTGAGGTGCAGAAGGACTGTTGCAGATAGCAGAGGTTTTAGACTGCGATGTAGAATGACTGTTGCAGAGAGCAGAGGTTGGAAACTGAGGTGCAGAAGGACTGTTATAGAGAGCAGAGGTTGGAGACTGGGGTTCAGAAGGACTGATACAGAAAGCAGATATTGGAGTCTGGGGTACAGAAAGACCGTTAAAGAGAGCAGAGTTTGGAGACGGGGGTGCAGAAGAACTGTAAAAGAGAGCAGATTTTGGTAACTAAGGTTCCCGAAGGACTGTTGCAGAGAGCAGAGGTTGGAGACAGCGGTGCAGAAGGATCTGACAGAGAGCAGAATTTGTAGACTGAGGTGCAGAAGGACTGTTCTGGAGATCAGAGGTAGGATCATTGCAAAGACCAGAGTTTAAATACTAGAATGCAGAAGGATCGTTGCAGAGAGTAGAGGTTGGAGACTTGGGTGCAAAATGCCTGCTACAAAGAGAAGATTTGTAGACTGGCGTACAGAAGGCCTGTTACAGAGAGGAGAGTTTGGAAACAGGTTTTAGAAACAGGGGTGCAGAAAGATCTTACAGAGAGAAGAGGTTGGAGACAGACAG
>NW_027522885.1:0-71791 GCF_052094955.1 Ictidomys tridecemlineatus | reverse complement strand
CGTAGTTTTTTGGAAGCTTGGCAGGCCCTTTCCATGAAAGTGATTCTCGCCAGTCTCTGCTTAGGGCTACATCAACAGCAAACAAACCATAGAGATATAACTTGAAACTGCTTTATTGTGTCAAGTTTCAAAGAGCTAGCACAAACCGTGTTTGATTTAGAGTTCCAAATACATGTATCCCTATAGGAGAAAACAGAGTGAAACCTGAAAATAAAACCAGTTACTGCCAACGAACGGTTTAACCTAGAAGAACGAAATTTGGCGAGCCAAGTGGGATTGGTGTACTGATCATTACCTGAAAGTTTCATCAAGATTGGTTGAAAGAGTGTGTGCTGAGATTTCAGGCAATTCGTAGTTTTTTGGAAGCTTGGCAGGCCCTTGCCATGAAAGTGATTCTCTCCAGTCTCTGCTTAGGGCTACATCAACAGCAAACAAACCATAGGGATAGAACTTGAAACTGCTTTATTGTGTCAAGTTTCAAAGAGCTAGCACAAACCGTGTTTGATTTAGAGTTGCAAATACATGTATCCCTTTAGAAGAAAACAGAGTGAAACCTCAAAATGAAACCTGTTACTGCCAACGAACGGTTGAACCTAGAAAAAGAAAATTTGGCGAGCCAAGTGGGATTTGTGTACTGATCATTACCTGAAAGTATCATCAAGATGGGGTTAAAAAGTGTGTGCTTAGATTTCAGGCAACTCGTAGTTTTTTGGACGCTTGGCAGGCCCTTTCCATGAAAGTGATTCTCGCCAGTCTCTGCCTAGGGCTACATCAACAGCAAACAAACCATAGAGATAGAACTTGAAACTGCTTTATTGTGTCAAGTTTCAAAGAGCTAGCACAAACCGTGTTTGATTTAGAGTTCCAAATACATGTATCCCTATAGGAGAAAACAGAGTGAAACCTCAAAATGAAACAGGTTACTGCCAACGAACGGTTTAACCTAGAAGAACGAAATTTGGCGAGCCAAGTGGGATTGGTGTACTGATCATTACCTGAAAGTTTCATCAAGATTGGGTGAAAAAGTGTGTGCTGAGATTTCAGGCGACTCGTAGTTTTTTGGAAGCTTGGCAGGCCCTTTCCATGAAAGTGATTCTCGCCAGTCTCTGCTTAGGGCTACATCAACAGCAAACAAAGCATAGAGATAGAACTTGAAACTGCTTTATTGGGTCAATTTTCAAAGAGCTAGCACAAACCGTGTTTGATTTAGAGTTCCAAATACATGTATCCCTATAGGAGAAAACAGAGTGAAACCTCAAAATGAAAACGGTTACTGCCAACGAACGGTTTAACCTAGGAGAATGAAATTTGGCGAGCCAAGTGGGATTCTTGTACTGATCATTACCTGAAAGTTTCATCAAGATTGGGTGAAAAAGTGTTTGCTGAGATTTCAGGCAACTCGTAGTTTTTTGGAAGCTTGGCAGGCCCTTTCCATGAAAGTGATTCTCGCCAGTCTCTGCCTAGGGCTACATCAACAGCAAACAAACCATAGAGATAGAACTTGAAACTGCTTTATTGTGTCAAGTTTCAAAGAGCTAGCACAAACCGTGTTTGATTTAGAGTTCCAAATACATGTATCCCTATAGGAGAATACAGAGTGAAACCTCAAAACGAAACCGGTTACTGCCAACGAACGGTTTAACCTAGAAGAACGAAACTGGGCGAGCCAAGTGGGATTGGTGTACTGATCATTACCTGAACGTTTCATCAAGATTGGGTGAAAAGGTGTGTGCTGAGATTTCAGGCAACTCGTAGTTTTTTGGAAGCTTGGCAGGCCCTTTCTATGAAAGTGATTCTCGCCAGTCTCTGCTTAGGGCTATATCAACAGCAAACAAACCATAGAGATAGAACTTGAAACTGCTTTATTGTGTCAAGATTCAAAGAGCTAGCACAAACCGTGTTTGATTTAGAGTTCCAAATACATGTATCCCAATAGGAGAAAACAGAGTGAAACCTCAAAATGAAACCGGATACTGCCAATGAACGGTTTAACCTAGAAGAACGAAAATTGGCGAGCCAAGTAGGATTGGTGTACTGATCATTACCTGAAAGTTTCATCAAGATTGGGTGAAAAAGTGTGTGCTGAGATTTCCAGCGACTCGTAGTTTTTTGGAAGCTTGGCAGGCCCTTTCCATGAAAGTGATTATCGCCAGTCTCTGCTTAGGGCTACATCAACAGCAAACAAACCATAGAGATAGAACTTGAAACTGCTTTATTGTGTCAAGTTTCAAAGAGCTAGCACAAACCGTGTTTCATTTAGAGTTCCAAATACATGTATCCCTATAGGAGAAAACAGAGTGAAACCTCAAAATGAAACCGGTTACTGCCAACGAACGGTTTAACCTAGAAGAACGAAATTTGGCGAGCCAAGTGGGATTGGTGTACTGATCATTACCTGAAAGATTCATCAAGATTGGGTGAAAAAGTGTTTGCTTAGATTTCAGGCAACTCGTAGTTTTTTGGAAGCTTGGCAGGCCCTTTCCATGAAAGTGATTCTCGCCAGTCTCTGCTTAGGGCTACATCAACAGCAAACAAACCATAGAGATAGAACTTGAAACTGCTTTATTGTGTCAAGTTTCAAAGAGCTAGCACAAACCGTGTTTGATTTAGAGATCCAAATACATGTATCCCTATAGGAGAAAACAGAGTGAAACCTCAAAATGAAACCGGTTACTGCCAACGAACGGTTTAACCTAGAAGAACGAAATTTGGTGAGCCAAGTGGGATTGGTGTACTGATCATTACCTGAAAGTTTCATCAAGATTGGGTTAAAAAGTGTTTGCTGAGATTTCAGGCAACTCGTAGTTTTTTGGAAGCTTGGCAGGCCCTTACCATGAAAGTGATTCTCGCCAGTCTCTGCTTAGGGCTACAATAACAGCAAACAAACCATAGAGATAGAACTTGAAACTGCTGTATTGTGTCAAGTTTCAAAGAGCTAGCACAAACCGTGTTTGATTTAGAGTTCCAAATACATGTATCCCTATAGGAGAAAACAGAGTGAAACCTAAAAATGAAACCGGTTACTGCCAACGAACGGTTTAACCTAGAAGAACCAATTTGGCGAGACAAGTGGGATTGGTGTACTGATCATTACCTGAAAGTTTCATCAATATTGAATGAAAGAGTGTGTTCTGAGATTTCAGGCAACTTGTAGTTTTTTGGAAGCTTGGCAGGCCCTTGCCATGAAAGTGATTCTCGCCAGTCTCTGCTTAGGGCTACATCAACAGCAAACAAACCATAGAGATAGAACTTGAAACTGCTTTATTGTGTCAAGTTTCAAAGAGCTAGCACAAACCGTGTTTGATTTAGAGTTCCAAATACGTGTAACCCTATAGGAGAAAACAGAGTGAAACCTCAAAATGAAACTGGTTACAGCCAAGGAACGGATGAACCTAGAAGAACAAAATTTGGTTAGCCAAGTGGGATTGGTGTACTGATCATTACCTGAAAGTATCATCAAGATTGGGTGAAAAAGTGTTTGCTGAGATTTCAGGTGACTCGTAGTTTTTTGGAAGCTTGGTATTCCCTTTCCATGAAAGTGATTCTCGCCAGTCTCTGCTTAGGGCTACATCAACAGCAAACAAACCATAGAGACAGAACTTGAAACTGCTTTATTGTGTCAAGTTTCAAAGAGCTAGCACAAACCGTGTTTGATTTAGAGTTCCAAATACATGTATCCCTGTAGGAGAAAACAGAGTGACACCTCAAAATGAAACCGGTTACTGCCAACGAATGGTTTAACCTAGAAGAACAAAATTTGGCGAGCCAAGTGGGATTGGTGTACTGATCATTACCTGAAAGTTTCATCAAGATTGGTTGAAAGAGTGTGTGCTGAGATTTCAGGCAACTCGTAGTTTTTTGGAAGCTTGGCAGGCCCTTGCCATGAAAGTGATTCTCGCCAGTCTCTGCTTAGGGCTACATCAACAGCAAACAAACCATAGAGATAGAACTTGAAACTGCTTTATTGTGTCAAGTTTCAAAGAGCTAGCACAAACCGTGTTTGATTTAGAGTTCCAAATACATGTATCCCTATAGGAGAAAACAGAGTGAAACCTCAAAATGAAACCGGTTACTGCCAACGAACGGTTGAACCTAGAAAAAACAAATTTGGCGAGCCAAGTGGGATTGGTGTACTGATCATTACCTGACAGTATCATCAAGATTGGGTGAAAAAGTGTTTGCTGAGATTTCAGGCAACTCGTAGTTTTTTGGAAGCTTGGCAGGCCCTTTCCATGAAAGTGATTCTCGCCAGTCTCTGCTTAGGGCTACATCAACAGCAAACAAACCATAGAGATAGAACTTGAAACTGCTTTATTGTGTCAAGTTTCAAAGAGCTAGCACAAACCGTGTTTGATTTAGAGTTCCAAATACATGTATCCCTATAGGAGAAAACAGAGTGAAACCTCAAAATGAAACCGGTTACAGCCAACGAACGGATGAACCTAAAAGAACGAAATTTGGTTAGCCAAATGGGATTGGTGTACTGATCATTACCTGAAAGTTTCATCAAGATTGGGTGAAAAAGTGTTTGCTGAGATTTCAGGCAACTCGTAGTTTTTTGGAAGCTTGGCAGGCCCTTTCCATGAAAGTCATTCTTGCCAGTCTCTGCTTAGGGCTACATCAACAGCAAACAAACCATAGAGATAGAACTTGAAACTGCTTTATTGTGTCAAGTTTCAAAGAGCTAGCACAAACCGTGTTTGATTTAGAGTTCCAAATACATGTATCCCTATAGGAGAAAACAGAGTGAAACCTCAAAATGAAACCAGTTACTGCCAACGAACGGTTTAACCTAGAAGAACGAAATTTGGCGAGCCAAGTGGGATTGGTGTACTGATCATTACCTGAAAGTTTCATCAAGATTGGGTGAAAGAATGTGTGCTGAGATTTCAGGCAATTCGTAGTTTTTTGGAAGCTTGGCAGGCCCTTGCCATGAAAGTGATTCTCGCCAGTCTCTGCTTAGGGCTACATCAACAGCAAACAAACCATAGGGATAGAACTTGAAACTGCTTTATTGTGTCAAGTTTCAAAGAGCTAGCACAAACCGTGTTTGATTTAGAGTTGCAAATACATGTATCCCTTTAGAAGAAAACACAGTGAAACCTCAAAATGAAACCTGTTACTGCCAACGAACGGTTGAACCTAGAAAAAGAAAATTTGGCGAGCCAAGTGGGATTTGTGTACTGATCATTACCTGAAAGTATCATCAAGATGGGGTTAAAAAGTGTTTGCTGAGATTTCAGGCAACTGGTTGTTTTTTGGAAGCTTGGCAGGCCCTTTCCATGAAAGTGATTCTCGCCAGTCTCTGCTTAGGGCTACATCAACAGCAAACAAACCATAGAGATAGAACTTGAAACTGCTTTATTGTGTCAAGTTTCAAAGAGCTAGCACAAACCATGTTTGACTTAGAGTTCCAAATACATGTATCCCTATAGGAGAAAACAGAGTGACACCTCAAAATGAAACCGGTTACTGCCAACGAATGGTTTAACCTAGAAGAACAGAATTTGGCGAGCCAAGTGGGATTGGTGTACTGATCATTACCTGAAAGTTTCATCAAGATTGGGTGAAAGAGTGTGTGCTGAGATTTCAGGCAACTGGTTGTTTTTTGGAAGCTTGGCAGGCCCTTTCCATGAAAGTGATTCTCGCCAGTCTCTGCTTAGGGCTACATCAACAGCAAACAAACCATAGAGATAGAACTTGAAACTGCTTTATTGTGTCAAGTTTCAAAGAGCTAGCACAAACCGTGTTTGATTTAGAGTTCCAAATACATGTATCCCTATAGGAGAAAACAGAGTGAAACCTCAAAATGAAACCGGTTACTGCCAACGAATGGTTGAACCTAGAAAAACCAAATTTGGCGAGCCAAGTGGGATTGGTGTACTGATCATTACCTGACAGTATCATCAAGATTGGGTGAAAAAGTGTTTGCTGAGATTTCAGGCAACTCGTAGTTTTTTGGAAGCTTGGCAGGCCCTTTCCATGAAAGTGATTCTCGCCAGTCTCTGCTTAGGGCTACATCAACAGCAAACAAACCATAGAGATATAACTTGAAACTGCTTTATTGTGTCAAGTTTCAAAGAGCTAGCACAAACCGTGTTTCATTTAGAGTTCCAAATACATGTATCCCTATAGGAGAAAACAGAGTGAAACCTCAAAATGAAACCAGTTAATGCCAACGAACGGTTTAACCTAGAAGAACGAAATTTGGCGAGCCAAGTGGGATTGGTGTACTGATCATTACCTGAAAGTTTCATCAAGATTGGTTGAAAGAGTGTGTGCTGAGATTTCAGGCAATTCGTAGTTTTTTGGAAGCTTGGCAGGCCCTTGCCATGATAGTGATTCTCGCCAGTCTCTGCTTAGGGCTACATCAACAGCAAACAAACCATAGGGATAGAACTTGAAACTACTTTATTGTGTCAAGTTTCAAAGAGCTAGCACAAACCGTGTTTGATTTAGAGTTGCAAATACATGTATCCCTTTAGAAGAAAACAGAGTGAAACCTCAAAATGAAACCTGTTACTGCCAACGAATGGTTGAACCTAGAAAAAGAAAATTTGGCGAGCCAAGTGGGATTTGTGTACTGATCATTACCTGAAAGTATCATCAAGATGGGGTTAAAAAGTGTTTGCTGAGATTTCAGGCAACTCATAGTTTTTTGGAAGCTTGGCAGGCCCTTTCCATGAAAGTGATTCTCGCCAGTCTCTGCTTAGGGCTACATCAACAGCAAACAAACCATAGAGATAGAACATGAAACTGCTTTATTGTGTCAAGTTTCAAAGAGCTAGCACAAACCGTGTTTGACTTAGAGTTCCAAATACATGTATCCCTATAGGAGAAAACAGAGTGAAACCTCAAAATGAAACCGGTTACTGCCAACGAACGGTTTAACCTAGAAGAACGAAATTTGGCGAGCCAAGTGGGATTGGTGTACTGATCATTACCTGAAAGTTTCATCAAGATTGGGTGAAAAAGTGTGTGCTTAGATTTCAGGCAACTCGTAGTTTTTTGGAAGCTTGGCAGGCCCTTTCCATGAATGTGATTCTCGCCAGTCTCTGCCTAGGGCTACATCAACAGCAAACAAACCATAGAGATAGAACTTGAAACTGCTTTATTGTGTCAAGTTTCAAAGAGCTAGAACAAACCGTGTTTGATTTAGAGTTCCAAATACATGTATCCCTATGGGAGAAAACAGAGTGAAACCTCAAAATGAAACCGGTTACTGCCAACGAACGGTTTAACCTAGAAGAACGAAATTTGGCGAGCCAAGTGGGATTGGTGTACTGATCATTACCTGAAAGTTTCATCAAGATTGGGTGAAAAAGTGTGTGCTGAGATTTCAGGCGACTCGTAGTTTTTTGGAAGCTTGGCAGGCCCTTTCCATGAAAGTGATTCTCCCCAGTCTCTGCTTAGGGCTACATCAACAGCAAACAAACCATAGAGATAGAACTTGAAACTGCTTTATTGGGTCAATTTTCAAAGAGCTAGCACAAACCGTGTTTGATTTAGAGTTCCAAATACATGTATCCCTATAGGAGAAAACAGAGTGAAACCTCAAAATGAAACCGGTTACTGCCAACGAACGGTTTAACCTAAGAGAATGAAATTTGGCGAGCCAAGTGGGATTCTTGTACTGATCATTACCTGAAAGTTTCATCAAGATTGGGTGAAAAAGTGTTTGCAGAGATTTCAGGCAACTCGTAGTTTTTTGGAAGCTTGGCAGGCCCTTTCCATGAAAGTGATTCTCGCCAGTCTCTGCTTAGGGCTACATCAACAGCAAACAAACCATAGAGATAGAACTTGAAACTGCTTTATTGTGTCAAGTTTCAAAGAGCTAGCAAAAAGCGTGTTTGATTTAGAGTTCCAAATACATGTATCCCTATAGGAGAAAACAGAGTGAAACCTCAAAATGAAACCGGTAACTGCCAACGAACGGTTTAACCTAGAAGAACGAAATTTGGCGAGCCAAGTGGGATTGGTGTACTGATCATTACCTGAAAGTTTCATCAAGATTGGGTGAAAAAGTGTGTGCTGAGATTTCAGGCAACTCGTAGTTTTTTGGAAGCTTGGCAGGCCCTTTCCATGAAAGTGATTCTCGCCAGTCTCTGCCTAGGGCTACATCAACAGCAAACAAACCATAGAGATAGAACTTGAAACTGCTTTATTGTTTCAAGTTTCAAAGAGCTAGCACAAACCGTGTTTGATTTAGAGTTCCAAATACATGTATCCCTATAGGAGAAAACAGAGTGAAACCTCAAAATGAAACCGGTTACTGCCAACGAACGTTTTAACCTAGAAGAACGAAATTTGGCGAGCCAAGTGGGATTGGTGTACTGATCATTACCTGAAAGTTTCATCAAGATTGGGTGAAAAAGTGTTTGCTGAGATTTCAGGCAACTCGTAGTTTTTTGAATCTTGGCAGGCCCTTTCCATGAAAGTGATTCTCGCCAGTCTCTGCTTAGGGCTACATCAACAGCAAACAAACCATAGAGATAACTGAAACTGCTTTATTGGGTCAATTTTCAAAGAGCTAGCACAAACCGTGTTTGATTTAGAGTTCCAAATACATGTATCCCTATAGGAGAAAACAGAGTGAAACCTCAAAATGAAACCGGTTACTGCCAACGAACGGTTTAACCTAGAAGAACGAAATTTGGCGAGCCAAGTGGGATTGGTGTACTGATCATTACCTGAAAGTTTCATCAAGATTGGGTGAAAAAGTGTGTGCTTAGATTTCAGGCAACTCGTAGTTTTTTGGAAGCTTGGCAGGCCCTTTCCATGAATGTGATTCTCGCCAGTCTCTGCCTAGGGCTACATCAACAGCAAACAAACCATAGAGATAGAACTTGAAACTGCTTTATTGTGTCAAGTTTCAAAGAGCTAGAACAAACCGTGTTTGATTTAGAGTTCCAAATACATGTATCCCTATGGGAGAAAACAGAGTGAAACCTCAAAATGAAACCGGTTACTGCCAACGAACGGTTTAACCTAGAAGAACGAAATTTGGCGAGCCAAGTGGGATTGGTGTACTGATCATTACCTGAAAGTTTCATCAAGATTGGGTGAAAAAGTGTGTGCTGAGATTTCAGGCGACTCGTAGTTTTTTGGAAGCTTGGCAGGCCCTTTCCATGAAAGTGATTCTCGCCAGTCTCTGCTTAGGGCTACATCAACAGCAAACAAACCATAGAGATAGAACTTGAAACTGCTTTATTGTGTCAAGTTTCAAAAAGCTAGCACAAACCGTGTTTGATTTAGAGTTCCAAATACATGTATCACTATAGGAGAAAACAGAGTGAAACCTCAAAATGAAACCGGTTACTGCCAACGAAAGGTTTAACCTAGAAAAACCAAATTTGGCGAGCCAAGTGGGATTGGTGTACTGATTATTACCTGACAGTATCATCAAGATTGGGTGAAAAAGTGTTTGCTGAGATTTCAGGCAACTCGTAGTTTTTTGGAAGCTTGGCAGGCCCTTTCCATGAAAGTGATTCTCGCCAGTCTCTGCTTAGGGCTACATCAACAGCAAACAAACCATAGAGATATAACTTGAAACTGCTTTATTGTGTCAAGTTTCAAAGAGCTAGCACAAACCGTGTTTGATTTAGAGTTCCAAATACATGTATCCCTATAGGAGAAAACAGAGTGAAACCTGAAAATAAAACCAGTTACTGCCAACGAACGGTTTAACCTAGAAGAACGAAATTTGGCGAGCCAAGTGGGATTGGTGTACTGATCATTACCTGAAAGTTTCATCAAGATTGGTTGAAAGAGTGTGTGCTGAGATTTCAGGCAATTCGTAGTTTTTTGGAAGCTTGGCAGGCCCTTGCCATGAAAGTGATTCTCTCCAGTCTCTGCTTAGGGCTACATCAACAGCAAACAAACCATAGGGATAGAACTTGAAACTGCTTTATTGTGTCAAGTTTCAAAGAGCTAGCACAAACCGTGTTTGATTTAGAGTTGCAAATACATGTATCCCTTTAGAAGAAAACAGAGTGAAACCTCAAAATGAAACCTGTTACTGCCAACGAACGGTTGAACCTAGAAAAAGAAAATTTGGCGAGCCAAGTGGGATTTGTGTACTGATCATTACCTGAAAGTATCATCAAGATGGGGTTAAAAAGTGTGTGCTTAGATTTCAGGCAACTCGTAGTTTTTTGGACGCTTGGCAGGCCCTTTCCATGAAAGTGATTCTCGCCAGTCTCTGCCTAGGGCTACATCAACAGCAAACAAACCATAGAGATAGAACTTGAAACTGCTTTATTGTGTCAAGTTTCAAAGAGCTAGCACAAACCGTGTTTGATTTAGAGTTCCAAATACATGTATCCCTATAGGAGAAAACAGAGTGAAACCTCAAAATGAAACAGGTTACTGCCAACGAACGGTTTAACCTAGAAGAACGAAATTTGGCGAGCCAAGTGGGATTGGTGTACTGATCATTACCTGAAAGTTTCATCAAGATTGGGTGAAAAAGTGTGTGCTGAGATTTCAGGCGACTCGTAGTTTTTTGGAAGCTTGGCAGGCCCTTTCCATGAAAGTGATTCTCGCCAGTCTCTGCTTAGGGCTACATCAACAGCAAACAAAGCATAGAGATAGAACTTGAAACTGCTTTATTGGGTCAATTTTCAAAGAGCTAGCACAAACCGTGTTTGATTTAGAGTTCCAAATACATGTATCCCTATAGGAGAAAACAGAGTGAAACCTCAAAATGAAAACGGTTACTGCCAACGAACGGTTTAACCTAGGAGAATGAAATTTGGCGAGCCAAGTGGGATTCTTGTACTGATCATTACCTGAAAGTTTCATCAAGATTGGGTGAAAAAGTGTTTGCTGAGATTTCAGGCAACTCGTAGTTTTTTGGAAGCTTGGCAGGCCCTTTCCATGAAAGTGATTCTCGCCAGTCTCTGCCTAGGGCTACATCAACAGCAAACAAACCATAGAGATAGAACTTGAAACTGCTTTATTGTGTCAAGTTTCAAAGAGCTAGCACAAACCGTGTTTGATTTAGAGTTCCAAATACATGTATCCCTATAGGAGAATACAGAGTGAAACCTCAAAACGAAACCGGTTACTGCCAACGAACGGTTTAACCTAGAAGAACGAAACTGGGCGAGCCAAGTGGGATTGGTGTACTGATCATTACCTGAACGTTTCATCAAGATTGGGTGAAAAGGTGTGTGCTGAGATTTCAGGCAACTCGTAGTTTTTTGGAAGCTTGGCAGGCCCTTTCTATGAAAGTGATTCTCGCCAGTCTCTGCTTAGGGCTATATCAACAGCAAACAAACCATAGAGATAGAACTTGAAACTGCTTTATTGTGTCAAGATTCAAAGAGCTAGCACAAACCGTGTTTGATTTAGAGTTCCAAATACATGTATCCCAATAGGAGAAAACAGAGTGAAACCTCAAAATGAAACCGGATACTGCCAATGAACGGTTTAACCTAGAAGAACGAAAATTGGCGAGCCAAGTAGGATTGGTGTACTGATCATTACCTGAAAGTTTCATCAAGATTGGGTGAAAAAGTGTGTGCTGAGATTTCCAGCGACTCGTAGTTTTTTGGAAGCTTGGCAGGCCCTTTCCATGAAAGTGATTATCGCCAGTCTCTGCTTAGGGCTACATCAACAGCAAACAAACCATAGAGATAGAACTTGAAACTGCTTTATTGTGTCAAGTTTCAAAGAGCTAGCACAAACCGTGTTTCATTTAGAGTTCCAAATACATGTATCCCTATAGGAGAAAACAGAGTGAAACCTCAAAATGAAACCGGTTACTGCCAACGAACGGTTTAACCTAGAAGAACGAAATTTGGCGAGCCAAGTGGGATTGGTGTACTGATCATTACCTGAAAGATTCATCAAGATTGGGTGAAAAAGTGTTTGCTTAGATTTCAGGCAACTCGTAGTTTTTTGGAAGCTTGGCAGGCCCTTTCCATGAAAGTGATTCTCGCCAGTCTCTGCTTAGGGCTACATCAACAGCAAACAAACCATAGAGATAGAACTTGAAACTGCTTTATTGTGTCAAGTTTCAAAGAGCTAGCACAAACCGTGTTTGATTTAGAGATCCAAATACATGTATCCCTATAGGAGAAAACAGAGTGAAACCTCAAAATGAAACCGGTTACTGCCAACGAACGGTTTAACCTAGAAGAACGAAATTTGGTGAGCCAAGTGGGATTGGTGTACTGATCATTACCTGAAAGTTTCATCAAGATTGGGTTAAAAAGTGTTTGCTGAGATTTCAGGCAACTCGTAGTTTTTTGGAAGCTTGGCAGGCCCTTACCATGAAAGTGATTCTCGCCAGTCTCTGCTTAGGGCTACAATAACAGCAAACAAACCATAGAGATAGAACTTGAAACTGCTGTATTGTGTCAAGTTTCAAAGAGCTAGCACAAACCGTGTTTGATTTAGAGTTCCAAATACATGTATCCCTATAGGAGAAAACAGAGTGAAACCTAAAAATGAAACCGGTTACTGCCAACGAACGGTTTAACCTAGAAGAACCAATTTGGCGAGACAAGTGGGATTGGTGTACTGATCATTACCTGAAAGTTTCATCAAGATTGGGTGAAAAAGTGTTTGCTGAGATTTCAGGAAACTCGTAGTTTTTTGGAGATTGGCAGGCCCTTTCCATGAAAGTGATTCTCGCCAGTCTCTGCTTAGGGCTACATCAACAGCAAACAAACCATAGAGATAGAACTTGAAACTGCTTTATTGTGTCAAGTTTCAAAGAGCTAGCACAAACCGTGTTTGATTTAGAGTTCCAAATACATGTATCCCTATCGGAGAAAACAGAGTGAAACCTCAAAATGAAACCGGTTACTGCCAACGAACGGTTTAACCTAGAAGAACGAAATTTGGCGAGCCAAGTGGGATTGGTGTACTGATCATTACCTGAAAGTTTCATCAAGATTGGGTGAAAAAGTGTTTGCTGAGATTTCAGGCAACTCGTAGTTTTTTGGAAGCTTGGCAGGCCCTTTCCATGAAAGTGATTCTCGCCAGTCTCTGCTTAGGGCTACATCAACAGCAAACAAACCATAGAGATAGAACTTGAAACTGCTTTATTGTGTCAAGTTTCAAAGAGCTAGCACAAACCGTGTTTGATTTAGAGTTCCAAATGCATGTATCCATATAGGAGAAAAAAGAGTGAAACCTCAAAACGAAACCGGTTACTGCCAACGAACGGTTTAACCTAGAAGAACGAAATTTGGCGAGCCAAGTGGGATTGGTGTACTGATCATTACCTGAAAGTTTCATCAAGATTGGGTGAAAAAGTGTTTCCTTAGATTTCAGGCAACTCGTAGTTTTTTGGAAGCTTGGCAGGCCCTTTCCATGAAAGTGATTCTCGCCAGTCTCTGCTTAGGGCTACATCAACAGCAAACAAACCATAGAGATAGAACTTGAAACTGCTTTATTGTGTCAAGTTTCAAAGAGCTAGCACAAACCGTGTTTGATTTAGAGTTCCAAATACATGTATCCCTATAGGAGAAAAAAGAGTGAAACCTCAAAACGAAACCGGTTACTGCAAACGAATGGTTTAACCTAGAAGAACAAAATTTGGCGAGCCAAGTTCGATTGGTGTACTGATCATTACCTGAAAGTTTCATCAAGATTGGGTGAAAAAGTGTTTGCTTAGATTTCAGGCAACTCGTAGTTTTTTGGAAGCTTGGCAGGCCCTTTCAATGAAAGTGATTCTCGCCAGTCTCTGCTTAGGGCTACATCAACAGCAAACAAACCATAGAGATAGAACTTGAAACTGCTTTATTGTGTCAAGTTTCAAAGAGCTAGCACAAACCGTGTTTGATTTAGAGTTCCAAATACATGTATTTCAATAGGAGAAAACAGAGTGAAACCTCAAAATGAAACCGGTTACTGCCAACGAACGGTTTAACCTAGAAGAATGAAATTTGGCGAGAAAAGTGGGATTGGTGTACTGATCATTACCTGAAAGTTTCATCAAGATTGGGTGAAAAAGTGTTTGCTGAGATTTCAGGCAACTCGTAGTTTTTTGGAAGCTTGGCAGGCCCTTTCCATGAAAGTGATTCTCGCCAGTCTCTGCTTAGGGATACATCAACAGCAAACAAACCATAGAGATACAACTTGAAACTGCTTTATTGTGTCAAGTTTCAAAGAGCTAGCACAAACCGTGTTTGATTTAGAGTTCCAAATGCATGTATCCCTATAGGAGAAAAAAGAGTGAAACCTCAAAACGAAACCGGTTACTGCCAAGGAACTCTTTAACCTAGAAGAACAAATTTGGCGAGCCAAGTGGGATTGGTGTACTGATCATTACCTGAAAGTTTCATCAAGATTGGGTGAAAAAGTGTTTGCTTAGATTTCAGGCAACTCGTAGTTTTTTGGAAGCTTGGCAGGCCCTTTCCATGAAAGTGATTCTCGCCAGTCTCTGCTTAGGGCTACATCAACAGCAAACAAACCATAGAGATAGAACTTGAAACTGCTTTATTGTGTCAAGTTTCAAAGAGCTAGCACAAACCGTGTTTGATTTAGAGTTCCAAATACATGTATCCCTATAGGAGAAAACAGAGTGAAACCTCAAAATGAAACCGGTTACTGCCAATGTACGGTTTAACCTAGAAGAACGAAATTTGGCGAGCCAAGTGGGATTAGTGTACTGATCATTACCTGAAAGTTTCATCAAGATTGGGTGAAAAAGTGTGTGCTGAGATTTAAGGCAACTCGTAGTTTTTTGGAAGCTTGGCAGGCCCTTTTCATGAAAGTGATTCTTGCCAGTCTCTGTTTAGGGCTACATCAACAGCAAACAAACCATAGAGATAGAACTTGAAACTGCTTTATTGTGTCAAGTTTCAAAGAGCTAGCACAAACCGTGTTTGATTTAGAGTTTCAAATACATGTATCCCTATAGGAGAAAACAGAGTGAAACATCAAAATGAAACCGGTTACTGCCAACGAACGGTTTAACCTAGAAGAACGAAATTTGGCGAGCCAAGTGGGATTGGTGTAGTGATCATTACCTGAAAGTTTCATCAAGATTGGGTGAAAAAGTGTGTGCTGAGATTTCAGGCAACTCGTAGTTTTTTAGAAGCTTGGCAGGCCCTTTCCATGAAAGTGATTCTCGCCAGTCTCTGCTTAGGTCTACATCAACAGCAAACAAACCATAGAGATAGAACTTGAAACTGCTTTATTGTGTCAAGTTTCAAAGAGCTAGCACAAACCGTGTTTGATTTAGAGTTCTAAATGCATGTATCCATATAGGAGAAAAAAGAGTGAAACCTCAAAACGAAACCGGTTACTGCCAACGAACGGTTTAACCTAGAAGAACGAAATTTGGCGAGCCAAGTGGGATTGGTGTACTGATCATTACCTGAAAGTTTCATCAAGATTGGGTGAAAAAGTGTTTCCTTAGATTTCAGGCAACTCATAGTTTTTTGGAAGCTTGGCAGGCCCTTTCCATGAAAGTGATTCTCGCCAGTCTCTGCTTAGGGCTACATCAACAGCAAACAAACCATAGAGATAGAACTTGAAACTGCTTTATTGTGTCAAGTTTCAAAGAGCTAGCACAAACCGTGTTTGATTTAGAGTTCCAAATACATGTATCCCTATAGGAGAAAAAAGAGTGAAACCTCAAAACGAAACCGGTTACTGCCAACGAATGGTTTAACCTAGAAGAACAAAATTTGGCGAGCCAAGTGCGATTGGTGTACTGATCATTACCTGAAAGTTTCATCAAGATTGGGTGAAAAAGTGTTTGCTGAGATTTCAGGCAACTCGTAGTTTTTTGGAAGCTTGGCAGGCCCTTTTCATGAAAGTGATTCTTGCCAGTCTCTGCTTAGGGCTACATCAACAGCAAACAAACCATAGAGATAGAACTTGAAACTGCTTTATTGTGTCATGTTTCAAAGAGCTAGCCCAAACTGGGTTTGATTTAGAGTTTCAAATACATGTATCCCTATAGGAGAAAACAGAGTGAAACATCAAAATGAAACCGGTTACTGCCAATGAACGGTTTAACCTAGAAGAACGAAATTTGGTGAGCAAAGTGGGATTGGTGTACTGATTATTATCTGAAAGTTTCATCAAGATTGGGTGAAAAAGTGTGTGCTGAGATTTCAGGCAACTCGTAGTTTTTTGGAAGCTTGGCAGGCCCTTTCCATGAAAGTGATTCTCGCCAGTCTCTGCTTAGGGCTACATCAACAGCAAACAAACCATAGAGATAGAACTTGAAACTGCTTTATTGTGTCAAGTTTCAAAGAGCTAGCACAAACCGTGTTTGATTTAGAGTTCGAAATACATGTATCCCTATAGGAGAAAACAGAGTGAAACCTCAAAATGAAACCGGTTACTGCCAAGAAACGGTTTAACCTAGAAGAACGAAATTTGGTGAGCAAAGTGGGATTGGTGTACTGATTATTATCTGAAAGTTTCATCAAGATTGGGTGAAAAAGTGTGTGCTGAGATTTCATGCAACTCGTAGTTTTTTGGAAGCTTGGCAGGCACTTTTTATGAAAGTGATTCTCGCCAGTCTCGGCTTAGGGCTACATCAACAGCAAACAAACCATAGAGATAGAACTTGAAACTGCTTTATTGTGTCAAGTTTCAAAGAGCTAGCACAAACCGTGTTTGATTTAGAGTTCCAAATACATGTATCCCTATAGGAGAAAAAAGAGTGAAACCTCAAAATGAAACCGGTTACTGCCAACGAACGGTTTAACCTAGAAGAACGAAATTTGGTGAGCCAAGTGGGATTGGTGTACTGATCATTACCTGAAAGTTTCATCAAGATTGGGTGAAAAAGGGTTTGCTGAGATTTCAGGCAACTCGTAGTTTTTTGGAAGCTTGGCAGGCCCTTTCCATGAAAGTGATTCTCGCCAGTCTCTGCTTAGGGCTACATCAACAGCAAACAAACCATAGAGATAGAACTTGAAACTGCTTTATTGTGTCAAGTTTCAAAGAGCTAGCACAAACCGTGTTTGATTTAGAGTTCCAAATACATGTATCCCTGTAGGAGAAAACAGAGTGAAACCTCAAAATGAAACCGGTTACTGCCAACGAACGGTTTAACCTAGAAGAACGAAATTTGGCGAGCCAAGTGGGATTGGTGTACTGATCATTACCTGAAAGTTTCATCAAGATTGGGTTAAAAAGTGTTTGCTGAGATTTCCGGCAACTCGTAGTTTTTGGGAAGCTTGGCAGGCCTTTTCCATGAAAGTGATTCTGGCCAGTCTCTGCTTAGGGCTACATCAACAGCAAACAAACCATAGAGATAGAACTTGAAACTGCTTTATTGTGTCAAGTTTCAAAGAGCTAGCACAAACCGTGTTTGATTTAATGTTCCAAATACATGTATCCCTATAGGAGAAAACAGAGTGAAACCTCAAAATGAAACCGGTTACTGCCAACGAACGGTTTAACCTAGAAGAACGAAATTTGGCGAGCCAAGTGGGATTGGTGTACTGATCGTTACCTGAAAGTTTCATCAAGATTGAGTGAAAAAGTGTGTGCTGAGATTTCTGGCAACTCGTAGTTTTTTGGAAGCTTGGCAGGACCTTTCCATGAAAGTGATTCTCGCCAGTCTCTGCTTAGGGCTACATCTACAGCAAACAAACCATAGAGATAGAACTTGAAACTGCTTTATTGTGTCAAGTTTCAAAGAGCTAGCACAAACCGTGTTTGATTTAGAGTTCCAAATACATGTATCTTTATAGAAGAAAACAGAGTGAAACCTCAAAATGAAACCGGTTACTGCCAAGGAACGGTTTAACCTAGAAGAACGAAATTTGGCGAGCCAAGTGGGATTGGTGTACTGATCATTACCTGAAAGTTTCATCAAGATTGGGTGAAAAAGTGTTTGCTGAGATTTCAGGCAACTCTTAGTTTTTTGGAAGCTTGGCAGGCCCTTTCCATGAAAGTGTCTCTCGCCAGTCTCTGCTTAGGGCTACATCAACAGAAAACAAACCATAGACATAGAACTTGAAACTGCTTTATTGTGTCAAGTTTCAAAGAGCTAGAACAAACCGTGTTTGATTTAGAGTTCCAAATACATGTATTCCTATAGGAGAAAACAGAGTAAAACCTCAAAATGAAACCGGTTACTGCCAACGAACGGTTTAACCTAGAAGAACGAAATTTGGCGAGCCAAGTGGGATTGGTGTACAGATCATTACCTGAAAGTTTCATCAGTATTGGGTGAAAAAGTGTGTGCTGAGATTTCAGGCAACTCATATTTTTTGTAAGCTTGGCAGGCCCTTTCCATGAAAGTGATTCTCGCCAGTCTCTGCTTAGGGCTACATCAACAGCAAACAAACCATAGAGATAGAACTTGAAACTGCTTTATTGTGTCAAGTTTCAAAGAGCTAGCACAAACCGTGTTTGATTTAGAGTTCCAAATACATGTATCCCTATAGGAGAAAACAGAGTGAAACCTCAAAATGAAACCGGTTACTGCCAACGAACGGTTTAACCTAGAAGAACGAAATTTGGCGAGCCAAGTGGGATTGGTGTACTGATCATTACCTGAAAGTTTCATCAATATAGGGTGAAAAAGTGTGTGCTGAGATTTCAGGCAACTCATAGTTTTTTGTAAGCTTGGCAGGCCCTTTCCATGAAAGTGATTCTCGCCAGTCTCTGCTTAGGGCTACATCAACAGCAAACAAACCATAGAGATAGAAGTTGAAACTGCTTTATTATGTCAAGTTTCAAAGAGCTAGCACAAACCGTGTTTGATTTAGAGTTCCAAATACATGTATCCCTATAGGAGAAAACAGAGTGAAACCTCAAAATTAAACCGGTTACTGCCAACGAACGGTTTAACCTAGAAGAACGAAATTTGGTGAGCCAAGTGGGATTGGTGTACTGATCATTACCTGAAAGTTTCATCAAGATTGGGTGAAAAAGTGTGTGCTGAGATTTCAGGCAACTCGTAGTTTTTTGGAAGCTTGGCAGGCCCCTTCCATGAAAGTGACTCTCGCCAGTCTCTGCTTAGGGCTACATCAACAGCAAACAAACCATAGAGATAGAACTTAAAACTGCTTTATTGTGTCAAGTTTCAAAGAGCTAGCACAAACCGTGTTTGATTTAGAGTTCCAAATACATGTATCCCTATAGGAGAAAGAAGAGTGAAACCTCAAAACGAAACCGGTTACTGCCAACGAACGGTTTAACCTAGAAGAACGAAATTTGGCGAGCCAAGTGGGATTGGTGTACTGATCTTTACCTGAAAGTTTCATCATGATTGCGTTAAAAAGTGTTTGCTTAGATTTCAGGCAACTCGTAGTTTTTTGGAAGCTCGGAAGACCCTTTCCATGAACGTGATTCTCGCCAGTCTCTGCTTAGGGCTACATCAACAGCAAACAAACCATAGATATAGAACTTGAAACTGCTTTATTGTGTCAAGTTTCAAAGAGCTAGCCCAAACTGTATTTGATTTAGAGTTCCAAATACATGTATCCCTATAGGAGAAAACAGAGTGAAACCTCAAAATGAAACCGGTTACTGCCAACGAACGGTTTAACCTAGAAGAACGAAATTTGGTGAGCCAAGTGGGATTGGTGCACTGATCATTACCTGAAAGTTTCATCAAGATTGGGTGAAAAAGTGTTTGCTGAGATTTCAGGCAACTCGTAGTTTTTTGTAAGCTTGGCAGGCCCTTTCCATGAAAGTGATTCTCGCCAGTCTCTGCTTAGGGCTACATCAAAAGCAAACAAACCATAGAGATAGAACTTGAAACTGCTTTATTGTGTCAAGTTTCAAAGAGCTAGCAAAAACCGTGTTTGATTTAGAGTTCCAAATGCATGTATCCCTATAGGAGAAAAAAGAGTGAAACCTCAAAACGAAACTCTTTACTGCCAACGAACGGTTTAACCTAGAAGAACGAAATTTGGCGAGCCAAGTGGGATTGGTGTACTGATCATTACCTGAAAGTTTCATTAAGATTGGGTGGAAAAGTGTTTGCTTAGATTTCAGGCAACTCGTAGTTTTTTGGAAGCTTGGCAGGCCCTTTCCATCAAAGTGATTCTCGCCAGTCTCTGCTTAGGGCTACATCAACAGCAAACAAACCATAGAGATAGAACTTGAAACTGCTTTATTGTGTCAAGTTTCAAAGAGCTAGCACAAACCGTGTTTGATTTAGAGTTCCAAATGCATGTATCCCTATAGGAGAAAACAGAGTGAAACCTCAAAATGAAACCGGTTACTGCCAACGAACGGTTTAACCTAGAAGAACGAAATTTGGCGAGCCAAGTGGGATTGGTGTACTGATCGTTACCTGAAAGTTTCATCAAGATTGAGTGAAAAAGTGTGTGCTGAGATTTCTGGCAACTCGTAGTTTTTTGGAAGCTTGGCAGGACCTTTCCATGAAAGTGATTCTCGCCAGTCTCTGCTTAGGGCTACATCAACAGCAAACAAACCATAGAGATAGAACTTGAAACTGCTTTATTGTGTCAAGTTTCAAAGAGCTAGCACAAACCGTGTTTGATTTAGAGTTCCAAATACATGTATCTTTATAGAAGAAAACAGAGTGAAACCTCAAAATGAAACCGGTTACTGCCAAGGAACGGTTTAACCTAGAAGAACGAAATTTGGCGAGCCAAGTGGGATTGGTGTACTGATCATTACCTGAAAGTTTCATCAAGATTGGGTGAAAAAGTGTTTGCTGAGATTTCAGGCAACTCTTAGTTTTTTGGAAGCTTGGCAGGCCCTTTCCATGAAAGTGTCTCTCGCCAGTCTCTGCTTAGGGCTACATCAACAGAAAACAAACCATAGACATAGAACTTGAAACTGCTTTATTGTGTCAAGTTTCAAAGAGCTAGAACAAACCGTGTTTGATTTAGAGTTCCAAATACATGTATTCCTATAGGAGAAAACAGAGTAAAACCTCAAAATGAAACCGGTTACTGCCAACGAACGGTTTAACCTAGAAGAACGAAATTTGGCGAGCCAAGTGGGATTGGTGTACAGATCATTACCTGAAAGTTTCATCAGTATTGGGTGAAAAAGTGTGTGCTGAGATTTCAGGCAACTCATATTTTTTGTAAGCTTGGCAGGCCCTTTCCATGAAAGTGATTCTCGCCAGTCTCTGCTTAGGGCTACATCAACAGCAAACAAACCATAGAGATAGAACTTGAAACTGCTTTATTGTGTCAAGTTTCAAAGAGCTAGCACAAACCGTGTTTGATTTAGAGTTCCAAATACATGTATCCCTATAGGAGAAAACAGAGTGAAACCTCAAAATGAAACCGGTTACTGCCAACGAACGGTTTAACCTAGAAGAACGAAATTTGGCGAGCCAAGTGGGATTGGTGTACTGATCATTACCTGAAAGTTTCATCAATATAGGGTGAAAAAGTGTGTGCTGAGATTTCAGGCAACTCATAGTTTTTTGTAAGCTTGGCAGGCCCTTTCCATGAAAGTGATTCTCGCCAGTCTCTGCTTAGGGCTACATCAACAGCAAACAAACCATAGAGATAGAACTTGAAACTGCTTTATTGTGTCAAGTTTCAAAGAGCTAGCACAAACCGTGTTTGATTTAGAGTTCCAAATACATGTATCCCTATAGGAGAAAACAGAGTGAAACCTCAAAATGAAACCGGTTACTGCCAACGAACGGTTTAACCTAGAAGAACGAAATTTGGTGAGCCAAGTGGGATTGGTGTACTGATCATTACCTGAAAGTTTCATCAAGATTGGGTGAAAAAGTGTGTGCTGAGATTTCAGGCAACTCGTAGTTTTTTGGAAGCTTGGCAGGCCCCTTCCATGAAAGTGACTCTCGCCAGTCTCTGCTTAGGGCTACATCAACAGCAAACAAACCATAGAGATAGAACTTAAAACTGCTTTATTGTGTCAAGTTTCAAAGAGCTAGCACAAACCGTGTTTGATTTAGAGTTCCAAATACATGTATCCCTATAGGAGAAAGAAGAGTGAAACCTCAAAACGAAACCGGTTACTGCCAACGAACGGTTTAACCTAGAAGAACGAAATTTGGCGAGCCAAGTGGGATTGGTGTACTGATCTTTTACCTGAAAGTTTCATCATGATTGCGGTTAAAAAGTGTTTGCTTAGATTTCAGGCAACTCGTAGTTTTTTGGAAGCTCGGAAGACCCTTTCCATGAACGTGATTCTCGCCAGTCTCTGCTTAGGGCTACATCAACAGCAAACAAACCATAGATAAGAACTTGAAACTGCTTTATTGTGTCAAGTTTCAAAGAGCTAGCCCAAACTGTATTTGATTTAGAGTTCCAAATACATGTATCCCTATAGGAGAAAACAGAGTGAAACCTCAAAATGAAACCGGTTACTGCCAACGAACGGTTTAACCTAGAAGAACGAAATTTGGTGAGCCAAGTGGGATTGGTGCACTGATCATTACCTGAAAGTTTCATCAAGATTGGGTGAAAAAGTGTTTGCTGAGATTTCAGGCAACTCGTAGTTTTTTGTAAGCTTGGCAGGCCCTTTCCATGAAAGTGATTCTCGCCAGTCTCTGCTTAGGGCTACATCAAAAGCAAACAAACCATAGAAGATAGAACTTGAAACTGCTTTATTGTGTCAAGTTTCAAAGAGCTAGCAAAAACCGTGTTTGATTTAGAGTTCCAAATGCATGTATCCCTATAGGAGAAAAAAGAGTGAAACCTCAAAACGAAACTCTTTACTGCCAACGAACGGTTTAACCTAGAAGAACGAAATTTGGCGAGCCAAGTGGGTTGGTGTACTGATCATTACTGAAAGTTTCATTAAGATTGGGTGGAAAAGTGTTTGCTTAGATTTCAGGCAACTCGTAGTTTTTTGGAAGCTTGGCAGGCCCTTTCCATCAAAGTGATTCTCGCCAGTCTCTGCTTAGGGCTACATCAACAGCAAACAAACCATAGAGATAGAACTTGAAACTGCTTTATTGTGTCAAGTTTCAAAGAGCTAGCACAAACCGTGTTTGATTTAGAGTTCCAAATACATGTATCTTTATAGAAAAAAACAGAGTGAAACCTCAAAATGAAACCGATTACTGCCAAGGAACGGTTTAACCTAGAAGAACGAAATTTGGCGAGCCAAGTGGGATTGGTGTACTGATCATTTACTGAAAGTTTCATCAAGATTGGGTGAAAAAGTGTTTGCTGAGATTTCAGGCAACTCTTAGTTTTTTGGAAGCTTGGCAGGCCCTTTCCATGAAAGTGTCTCTCGCCAGTCTCTGCTTAGGGCTACATCAACAGAAAACAAACCATAGACATAGAACTTGAAACTGCTTTATTGTGTCAAGTTTCAAAGAGCTAGAACAAACCGTGTTTGATTTAGAGTTCCAAATACATGTATTCCTATAGGAGAAAACAGAGTAAAACCTCAAAATGAAACCGGTTACTGCCAACGAACGGTTTAACCTAGAAGAACGAAATTTGGCGAGCCAAGTGGGATTGGTGTACAGATCATTACCTGAAAGTTTCATCAGTATTGGGTGAAAAAGTGTGTGCTGAGATTTCAGGCAACTCATATTTTTTGTAAGCTTGGCAGGCCCTTTCCATGAAAGTGATTCTCGCCAGTCTCTGCTTAGGGCTACATCAACAGCAAACAAACCATAGAGATAGAACTTGAAACTGCTTTATTGTGTCAAGTTTCAAAGAGCTAGCACAAACCGTGTTTGATTTAGAGTTCCAAATACATGTATCCCTATAGGAGAAAACAGAGTGAAACCTCAAAATGAAACCGGTTACTGCCAACGAACGGTTTAACCTAGAAGAACGAAATTTGGCGAGCCAAGTGGGATTGGTGTACTGATCATTACCTGAAAGTTTCATCAATATAGGGTGAAAAAGTGTGTGCTGAGATTTCAGGCAACTCATAGTTTTTTGTAAGCTTGGCAGGCCCTTTCCATGAAAGTGATTCTCGCCAGTCTCTGCTTAGGGCTACATCAACAGCAAACAAACCATAGAGATAGAACTTGAAACTGCTTTATTGTGTCAAGTTTCAAAGAGCTAGCACAAACCGTGTTTGATTTAGAGTTCCAAATACATGTATCCCTATAGGAGAAAACAGAGTGAAACCTCAAAATTAAACCGGTTACTGCCAACGAACGGTTTAACCTAGAAGAACGAAATTTGGTGAGCCAAGTGGGATTGGTGTACTGATCATTACCTGAAAGTTTCATCAAGATTGGGTGAAAAAGTGTGTGCTGAGATTTCAGGCAACTCGTAGTTTTTTGGAAGCTTGGCAGGCCCCTTCCATGAAAGTGACTCTCGCCAGTCTCTGCTTAGGGCTACATCAACAGCAAACAAACCATAGAGATAGAACTTAAAACTGCTTTATTGTGTCAAGTTTCAAAGAGCTAGCACAAACCGTGTTTGATTTAGAGTTCCAAATACATGTATCCCTATAGGAGAAAGAAGAGTGAAACCTCAAAACGAAACCGGTTACTGCCAACGAACGGTTTAACCTAGAAGAACGAAATTTGGCGAGCCAAGTGGGATTGGTGTACTGATCTTTACCTGAAAGTTTCATCATGATTGCGTTAAAAAGTGTTTGCTTAGATTTCAGGCAACTCGTAGTTTTTTGGAAGCTCGGAAGACCCTTTCCATGAACGTGATTCTCGCCAGTCTCTGCTTAGGGCTACATCAACAGCAAACAAACCATAGATATAGAACTTGAAACTGCTTTATTGTGTCAAGTTTCAAAGAGCTAGCCCAAACTGTATTTGATTTAGAGTTCCAAATACATGTATCCCTATAGGAGAAAACAGAGTGAAACCTCAAAATGAAACCGGTTACTGCCAACGAACGGTTTAACCTAGAAGAACGAAATTTGGTGAGCCAAGTGGGATTGGTGCACTGATCATTACCTGAAAGTTTCATCAAGATTGGGTGAAAAAGTGTTTGCTGAGATTTCAGGCAACTCGTAGTTTTTTGTAAGCTTGGCAGGCCCTTTCCATGAAAGTGATTCTCGCCAGTCTCTGCTTAGGGCTACATCAAAAGCAAACAAACCATAGAGATAGAACTTGAAACTGCTTTATTGTGTCAAGTTTCAAAGAGCTAGCAAAAACCGTGTTTGATTTAGAGTTCCAAATGCATGTATCCCTATAGGAGAAAAAGAGTGGAACCTCAAAACGAAACTCTTTACTGCCAACGAACGGTTTAACCTAGAAGAACGAAATTTGGCGAGCCAAGTGGGATTGGTGTACTGATCATTACCTGAAAGTTTCATTAAGATTGGGTGGAAAAGTGTTTGCTTAGATTTCAGGCAACTCGTAGTTTTTTGGAAGCTTGGCAGGCCTTTCCATCAAAGTGATTCTCGCCAGTCTCTGCTTAGGGCTACATCAACAGCAAAACAAACCATAGAGATAGAACTTGAAACTGCTTTATTGTGTCAAGTTTCAAAGAGCTAGCACAAACCGTGTTTGATTTAGAGTTCCAAATACATGTATCCCTATAGGAGAAAACAGAGTGAAACCTCAAAATGAAACCGGTTACTGCCAACGAACGGTTTAACCTAGAAGAACAAAATTTGGCAAGCCAAGTGGGATTGGTGTACTGATCATTACCTGAAAGTTTCATCAAGATTGGGTGAAAAGTGTTTGCTGAGATTTCAGGCAACTCTTAGTTTTTTGGAAGCTTGGCAGTCCGTTTCCATGAAAGTGATTCTCGCCAGTCTCTGCTTAGGGCTACATCAACAGCAAACAAAACCATAGAGATAGAACTTGAAACTGCTTTATTGTGTCAAGTTTCAAAGAGCTAGCACAAACCGTGTTTGAATTTAGAGTTCCAAATACATGTATCCCTATAGGAGAAAACAGAGTGAAACCTCAAAATGAAACCGGTTACTGCCAACGAACGGTTTAATCTAGAAGAACGAAATTTGGCGAGCCAAGTGGGATTGGTGTACTGATCATTACCTGAATGTTTCATCAAGATTGGGTGAAAAAGTGTTTGCTGAGATTTCAGGCAACTCGTAGTTTTTTGGAAGATTGGCAGGCCCTTTCCATGAAAGCGATTCTCGCCAGTCTCTGCTTAGGGCTACATCAACAGCAAACAAACCATAGAGATAGAACTTGAAACTGCTTTATTGTGTCAAGTTTCAAAGAGCTAGCACAAACCGTGTTTGATTTAGAGTTCCAAATGTATGTATCTCTATAGGAGAAAAAAGAGTGAAACCTCAAAACGAAACCGGTTACTGCCAACGAACGGTTTAACCTAGAAGAACGAAATTTGGCGAGCCAAGTGGGATTGGTGTACTGATCATTACCTGAAAGTTTCATCAAGATTGGGTGAAAAAGTGTTTTCTTAGATTTCAGGCAACTCGTAGTTTTTTGGAAGCTTGGCAGGCCCTTTCTATGAAAGTGATTCTCGCCAGTCTCTGCTTAGGGCTACATCAACAGCAAACAAACCATAGAGATAGAACTTGAAACTGCTTTATTGTGTCAAGTTTCAAAGAGCTAGCACAAACCGTGGTTTGATTTAGAGTTCCAAATACATGTATCCTATAGGAGAAAACAGAGTGAAACCTCAAAATGAAACCGGTTACTGCCAACGAACGGTTTAACCTAGAAAAACGAAATTTGGCGAGCCAAGTGGGATGGTGTCCTGATCATTACCTGAAAGTTTCATCAAGATTGGGTGAAAAAGTGTTTGCTGAGATTTCAGGCAACTCGTAGTTTTTTGGAAGCTTGGCAGGCCCTTACCATGAAAGTGATTCTCGCCAGTCTCTGTTTAGGGCTACAACAACAGCAAACAAACCATAGAGATAGAACTTGAAACTGCCTTTATTGTGTCAAGTTTCAAAGAGGTAGCACAAACCGTGTTTGATTAAGAGTTGCAAATGCATGTATCCCTATAGGAGAAAAAAGAGTGAAACCTCAAAACGAAACCGGTTACTGCCAACGAACGGTTGAACCTAGAAGAACGAAATTTGCGAGGCAAGTGGGAATGGTGTACTGATCATTACCTGAAAGTTTCATCAAAGATTGGGTGAAAAAGTGTTTGCTTAGATTTCAGGCAACTCGTAGATTTTTGGAAGCTTGGCAGGCCCTTTCCATGAAAGTGATTCTCGCCAGTCTCTGCTTAGGGCTACATCAACAGCAAACAAACCATAGAGATAGAACTTGAAACTGCTTTATTGTGTCAAGTTTCAAAGAGCTAGCACAAACCCTGTTTGATTTAGAGTTCCAAATGCATGGATCGCTATAGAAGAAAAAAGAGTGAAACCTCAAAACGAAACCGGTTACTGCCAACGAACGGTTTAACCTAGAAGAAAGAAATATGGCGAGCCAAGTGGGATTGGTGTACTGATCATTACCTGAAAGTTTCATCAAGATTGGGTGAAAAAGTGTTTTCTTAGATTTCAGGCAACTCGTAGTTTTTTGGAAGCTTGGCAGGCCCTTTCCATGAAAGTGATTCTCGCCAGTCTCTGCTTAGGGCTACATCAACAGCAAACAAACCATAGAGATAGAACTTGAAACTGCTTTATGTGTCAAGTTTCAAAGAGCTAGCACAAACCGTGTTTGATTTAGAGTTCCAAATACATGTATCCCTATAGGAGGAAAACAGAGTGAAACCTCAAAATGAAACGGTTACT
Source organism: Ictidomys tridecemlineatus (assembly GCF_052094955.1). NCBI lineage: Eukaryota > Metazoa > Chordata > Mammalia > Rodentia > Sciuridae > Ictidomys > Ictidomys tridecemlineatus. The sequence continues at coordinate 44,278 of NW_027522885.1, read as the reverse complement.
GCCAACGAACGGTTTAATCTAGAAGAACGAAATTTGGCGAGCCAAGTGGGATTGGTGTACTGATCATTACCTGAATGTTTCATCAAGATTGGGTGAAAAAGTGTTTGCTGAGATTTCAGGCAACTCGTAGTTTTTTGGAAGATTGGCAGGCCCTTTCCATGAAAGCGATTCTCGCCAGTCTCTGCTTAGGGCTACATCAACAGCAAACAAACCATAGAGATAGAACTTGAAACTGCTTTATTGTGTCAAGTTTCAAAGAGCTAGCACAAACCGTGTTTGATTTAGAGTTCCAAATGTATGTATCTCTATAGGAGAAAAAAGAGTGAAACCTCAAAACGAAACCGGTTACTGCCAACGAACGGTTTAACCTAGAAGAACGAAATTTGGCGAGCCAAGTGGGATGGTGTACTGATCATTACCTGAAAGTTTCATCAAGATTGGGTGAAAAGTGTTTTCTTAGATTTCAGGCAACTCGTAGTTTTTTGGAAGCTTGGCAGGCCCTTTCTATGAAAGTGATTCTCGCCAGTCTCTGCTTAGGGCTACATCAACAGCAAACAAACCATAGAGATAGAACTTGAAACTGCTTTATTGTGTCAAGTTTCAAAGAGCTAGCACAAACCGTGTTTGATTTAGAGTTCCAAATACATGTATCCCTATAGGAGAAAACAGAGTGAAACCTCAAAATGAAACCGGTTACTGCCAACGAACGGTTTAACCTAGAAGAACGAAATTTGGCGAGCCAAGTGGGATTGGTGTACTGATCATTACCTGAAAGTTTCATCAAGATTGGGTGAAAAAGTGTTTGCTGAGATTTCAGGCAACTCGTAGTTTTTGGAAGCTTGGCAGGCCCTTACCATGAAAGTGATTCTCGCCAGTCTCTGCTTAGGGCTACAACAACAGCAAACAAACCATAGAGATAGAACTTGAAACTGCTTTATTGTGTCAAGTTTCAAAGAGGTAGCCACAAACCGTGTTTGATTAAGAGTTGCAAATGCATGTATCCCTATAGGAGAAAAAAGAGTGAAACCTCAAAACGAAACCGGTTACTGCCAACGAACGGTTGAACCTAGAAGAACGAAATTTGCGAGGCAAGTGGGAATGGTGTACTGATCATTCTGAAAGTTTCATCAAGATTGGGTGAAAAAGTGTTTGCTTAGATTTCAGGCAACTCGTAGATTTTTGGAAGCTTGGCAGGCCCTTTCCATGAAAGTGATTCTCGCCAGTCTCTGCTTAGGGCTACATCAACAGCAAACAAACCATAGAGATAGAACTTGAAACTGCTTTATTGTGTCAAGTTTCAAAGAGCTAGCACAAACCCTGTTTGATTTAGAGTTCCAAATGCATGGATCGCTATAGAAGAAAAAAGAGTGAAACCTCAAAACGAAACCGGTTACTGCCAACGAACGGTTTAACCTAGAAGAAAGAAATATGGCGAGCCAAGTGGGATTGGTGTACTGATCATTACCTGAAAGTTTCATCAAGATTGGGTGAAAAAGTGTTTTCTTAGATTTCAGGCAACTCGTAGTTTTTTGGAAGCTTGGCAGGCCCTTTCCATGAAAGTGATTCTCGCCACTCTCTTCTTAGGGCTACATCAACAGCAAACAAACCATAGAGATAGAACTTGAAACTGCTTTATTGTGTCAAGTTTCAAAGAGCTAGCACAAACCGTGTTTGATTTAGAGTTCCAAATACATGTATCCCTATAAGAGAAAACAGAGTGAAACCTCAAAATGAAACCGGTTACTGCCAACGTACGGTTTAACCTAGAAGAACGAAATTTGGTGAGCCAAGTGGGATTGGTGTACTGATCATTACCTGAAAGTTTCATCAAGATTGGGTTAAAAAGTGTTTGCTGAGATTTCAGGCAACTCGTAGTTTTTTGGAAGCTTGGCAGGCCCTTACCATGAAAGTGATTCTCGCCAGTCTCTGCTTAGGGCTACAATAACAGCAAACAAACCATAGAGATAGAACTTGAAACTGCTGTATTGTGTCAAGTTTCAAAGAGCTAGCACAAACCGTGTTTGATTTAGAGTTCCAAATACATGTATCCCTATAGGAGAAAACAGAGTGAAACCTAAAAATGAAACCGGTTACTGCCAACGAACGGTTTAACCTAGAAGAACCAATTTGGCGAGACAAGTGGGATTGGTGTACTGATCATTACCTGAAAGTTTCATCAAGATTGGGTGAAAAAGTGTTTGCTGAGATTTCAGGAAACTCGTAGTTTTTTGGAGATTGGCAGGCCCTTTCCATGAAAGTGATTCTCGCCAGTCTCTGCTTAGGGCTACATCAACAGCAAACAAACCATAGAGATAGAACTTGAAACTGCTTTATTGTGTCAAGTTTCAAAGAGCTAGCACAAACCGTGTTTGATTTAGAGTTCCAAATACATGTATCCCTATCGGAGAAAACAGAGTGAAACCTCAAAATGAAACCGGTTACTGCCAACGAACGGTTTAACCTAGAAGAACGAAATTTGGCGAGCCAAGTGGGATTGGTGTACTGATCATTACCTGAAAGTTTCATCAAGATTGGGTGAAAAAGTGTTTGCTGAGATTTCAGGCAACTCGTAGTTTTTTGGAAGCTTGGCAGGCCCTTTCCATGAAAGTGATTCTCGCCAGTCTCTGCTTAGGGCTACATCAACAGCAAACAAACCATAGAGATAGAACTTGAAACTGCTTTATTGTGTCAAGTTTCAAAGAGCTAGCACAAACCGTGTTTGATTTAGAGTTCCAAATGCATGTATCCATATAGGAGAAAAAAGAGTGAAACCTCAAAACGAAACCGGTTACTGCCAACGAACGGTTTAACCTAGAAGAACGAAATTTGGCGAGCCAAGTGGGATTGGTGTACTGATCATTACCTGAAAGTTTCATCAAGATTGGGTGAAAAAGTGTTTCCTTAGATTTCAGGCAACTCGTAGTTTTTTGGAAGCTTGGCAGGCCCTTTCCATGAAAGTGATTCTCGCCAGTCTCTGCTTAGGGCTACATCAACAGCAAACAAACCATAGAGATAGAACTTGAAACTGCTTTATTGTGTCAAGTTTCAAAGAGCTAGCACAAACCGTGTTTGATTTAGAGTTCCAAATACATGTATCCCTATAGGAGAAAAAAGAGTGAAACCTCAAAACGAAACCGGTTACTGCAAACGAATGGTTTAACCTAGAAGAACAAAATTTGGCGAGCCAAGTTCGATTGGTGTACTGATCATTACCTGAAAGTTTCATCAAGATTGGGTGAAAAAGTGTTTGCTTAGATTTCAGGCAACTCGTAGTTTTTGGAAGCTTGGCAGGCCCTTTCAATGAAAGTGATTCTCGCCAGTCTCTGCTTAGGGCTACATCAACAGCAAACAAACCATAGAGATAGAACTTGAAACTGCTTTATTGTGTCAAGTTTCAAAGAGCTAGCACAAACCGTGTTTGATTTAGAGTTCCAAATACATGTATTTCAATAGGAGAAAACAGAGTGAAACCTCAAAATGAAACCGGTTACTGCCAACGAACGGTTTAACCTAGAAGAATGAAATTTGGCGAGAAAAGTGGGATTGGTGTGCTGATCATTACCTGAAAGTTTCATCAAGATTGGGTGAAAAAGTGTTTGCTGAGATTTCAGGCAACTCGTAGTTTTTTGGAAGCTTGGCAGGCCCTTTCCATGAAAGTGATTCTCGCCAGTCTCTGCTTAGGGATACATCAACAGCAAACAAACCATAGAGATACAACTTGAAACTGCTTTATTGTGTCAAGTTTCAAAGAGCTAGCACAAACCGTGTTTGATTTAGAGTTCCAAATGCATGTATCCCTATAGGAGAAAAAAGAGTGAAACCTCAAAACGAAACCGGTTACTGCCAAGGAACTCTTTAACCTAGAAGAACAAATTTGGCGAGCCAAGTGGGATTGGTATACTGATCATTACCTGAAAGTTTCATCAAGATTGGGTGAAAAAGTGTTTGCTTAGATTTCAGGCAACTCGTAGTTTTTTGGAAGCTTGGCAGGCCCTTTCCATGAAAGTGATTCTCGCCAGTCTCTGCTTAGGGCTACATCAACAGCAAACAAACCATAGAGATAGAACTTGAAACTGCTTTATTGTGTCAAGTTTCAAAGAGCTAGCACAAACCGTGTTTGATTTAGAGTTCCAAATACATGTATCCCTATAGGAGAAAACAGAGTGAAACCTCAAAATGAAACCGGTTACTGCCAATGAACGGTTTAACCTAGAAGAACGAAATTTGGCGAGCCAAGTGGGATTAGTGTACTGATCATTACCTGAAAGTTTCATCAAGATTGGGTGAAAAAGTGTGTGCTGAGATTTAAGGCAACTCGTAGTTTTTGGAAGCTTGGCAGGCCCTTTTCATGAAAGTGATTCTTGCCAGTCTCTGCTTAGGGCTACATCAACAGCAAACAAACCATAGAGATAGAACTTGAAACTGCTTTATTGTGTCAAGTTTCAAAGAGCTAGCACAAACCGTGTTTGATTTAGAGTTTCAAATACATGTATCCCTATAGGAGAAAACAGAGTGAAACATCAAAATGAAACCGGTTACTGCCAACGAACGGTTTAACCTAGAAGAACGAAATTTGGCGAGCCAAGTGGGATTGGTGTAGTGATCATTACCTGAAAGTTTCATCAAGATTGGGTGAAAAAGTGTGTGCTGAGATTTCAGGCAACTCGTAGTTTTTTAGAAGCTTGGCAGGCCCTTTCCATGAAAGTGATTCTCGCCAGTCTCTGCTTAGGTCTACATCAACAGCAAACAAACCATAGAGATAGAACTTGAAACTGCTTTATTGTGTCAAGTTTCAAAGAGCTAGCACAAACCGTGTTTGATTTAGAGTTCCAAATGCATGTATCCATATAGGAGAAAAAAGAGTGAAACCTCAAAACGAAACCGGTTACTGCCAACGAACGGTTTAACCTAGAAGAACGAAATTTGGCGAGCCAAGTGGGATTGGTGTACTGATCATTACCTGAAAGTTTCATCAAGATTGGGTGAAAAAGTGTTTCCTTAGATTTCAGGCAACTCATAGTTTTTTGGAAGCTTGGCCGGGCCCTTTCCATGAAAGTGATTCTCGCCAGTCTCTGCTTAGGGCTACATCAACAGCAAACAAACCATAGAGATAGAACTTGAAACTGCTTTATTGTGTCAAGTTTCAAAGAGCTAGCACAAACCGTGTTTGATTTAGAGTTCCAAATACATGTATCCCTATAGGAGAAAAAAGAGTGAAACCTCAAAACGAAACCGGTTACTGCCAACGAATGGTTTAACCTAGAAGAACAAAATTTGGCGAGCCAAGTGCGATTGGTGTACTGATCATTACCTGAAAGTTTCATCAAGATTGGGTGAAAAAGTGTTTGCTGAGATTTCAGGCAACTCGTAGTTTTTTGGAAGCTTGGCAGGCCCTTTTCATGAAAGTGATTCTTGCCAGTCTCTGCTTAGGGCTACATCAACAGCAAACAAACCATAGAGATAGAACTTGAAACTGCTTTATTGTGTCATGTTTCAAAGAGCTAGCACAAACCGTGTTTGATTTAGAGTTCCAAATACATGTATCCCTATAGGAGAAAACAGAGTGAAACCTCAAAATGAAACCGGTTACTGCCAACGAATGGTTTAACCTAGAAGAACGAAATTTGGCGAGCCAAGTGGGATTGGTGTACTGATCATTACCTGAAAGTTTCATCAAGATTGGGTTAAAAAGTGTTTGCTGAGATGTCAGGCAACTCGTAGTTTTTTGGAAGCTTGGCAGGCCCTTCCCATGAAAGTGATTCTCGCCAGTCTCTGCTTAGGGCTACAACAACAGCAAACAAACCATAGAGATAGAACTTGAAACTGCTTTATTGTGTCAAGTTTCAAAGAGCTAGCACAAACCGTGTTTGATTAAGAGTTCCAAATGCATGTATCCCAATAGGAGAAAAAAGAGTGAAACCTCAAAACGAAACCGGTTACTGCCAACGAACGGTTTAACCTAGAAGAACGAAATTTGGCGAGCCAAGTGGGATTGGTGTACTGATCATTACCTGAAAGTTTCATCAAGATTGGGTAAAAAAGTGGGTGCTGAGATTTCAGGAAACTCGTAGTTTTTTTGGAAGCTTGGCAGGCCCTTTTCATGAAAGTGATTCTCGCCAGTCTCTGCTTAGGGCTACATCAACAGCAAACAAACCATAGAGATAGAACTTGAAACTGCTTTATTGTGTCAAGTTTCAAAGAGCTAGCACAAACCGTGGTTGATTTAGAGTTCCAAATACATGTATCCCTATAGGAGAAAACAGAGTGAAACCTCAAAATGAAACCGGGTTACTGCCAACGAACGGTTTAACCTAGAAGAACGAAATTTGGCAAGCCAAGAGGGATTGGTGTACTGATCATTACCTGAAGGTATCATCAAGATTTGGTGAAAAAGTGTGTGCTGAGATTTCAGTCAACTCGTAGTTTTTTGGAAGCTTGGCAGGCCCTTTCCATGAAAGTGATTCTCGCCAGTCTCTGCTTAGGGCTACATCAACAGCAAACAAACCATAGAGATAGAACTTGAAACTGCTTTATTGTGTCAAGTTTCAAAGAGCTAGCACAAACCGTGTTTGATTTAGAGTTCCAAATACATGTATCCCTATAGGAGAAAACAGAGTGAAACCTGAAAATGAAACCGGTTACTGCCAACGAACGGTTTAACCTAGAAGAACGAAATTTGGCGAGGCAAGTGGGATTGGTGTACTGATCATTACCTGAAAGTTTCATCAAGATTGGGTGAAAAAGTGTGTGCTGAGATTTCAGGCAACTCGTAGTTTTTTGGAAGCTTGGCAGGCCCTTTCCATGAAAGTGATTCTCGCCAGTCTCCGCTTAGGGCTACATCAACAGCAAACAAACCATAGAGATAGAACTTGAAACTGCTTTATTGTGTGAAGTTTCAAAGAGCTAGCCCAAACTGGGTTTGATTTAGAGTTCCAAATACATGTATCCCTATAGGAGAAAACAGAGTGAAACCTCAAAATGAAACCGGTTACTGCCAACGAACGGTTTAACCTAGAAGAACGAAATTCGGCGAGCCAAGTGGGATTGGTGTACTGATCATTACCAGAAAGTTTCATCAAGATTGGGTGAAAAAGTGTTTGCTGAAATTTCAGGCAACTCGTAGTTTTTTGGAAGCTTGGAAGGCCCTTTCCATGAAAGTGATTCTCGCCATTCTGTGCTTAGGGCTACAACAACAGTAAACAAACCAGAGAGATAGAACTTGAAACTGCTTTATTGTGTCAAGTTTCAAAGAGCTAGCACAAACCGTGTTTGATTAAGAGTTCCAAATGCATGTATCCCTATAGGAGAAAAAAGAGTGAAACCTCAAAACGAAACCGGTTACTGCCAACGAACGGTTTAACCTAGAAGAACGAAATTTGGCGAGCCAAGTGGGATTGGTGTACTGATCATTACCTGAAAGTTTCATCAAGATTGGTGAAAAAGTGTGTGCTGAGATTTCAGGCAACTCGTAGTTTTTTGGAAGCTTGGCAGGCCCTTTCCATGAAAGTGATTCTCGCCAGTCTCCGCTTAGGGCTACATCAACAGCAAACAAACCATAGACATAGAACTTGAAACTGCTTTATTGTGTCAAGTTTCAAAGAGCTAGCCCAAACTGGGTTTGATTTAGAGTTCCAAATACATGTATCCCTATAGGAGAAAACAGAGTGAAACCTCAAAATGAAACCGGTTACTGCCAACGAACGGTTTAACCTAGAAGAACGAAATTTGGCGAGCCAAGTGGGATTGGTGTACTGATCATTACCTGAAAGTTTCATCAAGATTGGGTGAAAAAGTGTTTGCTGAGATTTCAGGCAACTCGTAGTTTTTGCAAGCTTGGCAGGCCCTTTCCATGAAAGTGATTCTCGCCAGTCTCTGCTTAGGGCTACATCAACAGCAAACAAACCATAGAGATAGAACTTGAAACTGCTTTATTGTGTCAAGTTTCAAAGAGCTAGCACAAACCGTGTTTGATTTAGAGTTCCAAATACATGTATCCCTATAAGAGAAAACAGAGTGAAACCTCAAAATGAAACCGGTTACTGCCAACGAACGGTTTAACCTAGAAGAACGAAATTTGGCGAGCCAAGTGGGATTGGTGTACTGATCATTACCTGAAAGTTTCATCAAGATTGGGTTAAAAAGTGTTTGCTGAGATTTCAGGCAACTCGTAGTTTTTTGGAAGCTTGGCAGGCCCTTACCATGAAAGTGATTCTCGCAAGTCTCTGCTTAGGGCTACAATAACAGCAAACAAACCATAGAGATAGAACATGAAACTGCTTTATTGTGTCAAGTTTCAAAGAGCTAGCACAAACCGTGTTTGATTTAGAGTTCCAAATACATGTATCCCTATAGGAGAAAACAGAGTGAAACCTAAAAATGAAACCGGTTACTGCCAACGAACGGTTTAACCTAGAAGAACAAAATTTGGCGAGCCAAGTGGGATTGGTGTACTGATCATTACCTGAAAGTTTCATCAAGATTGGGTGAAAAAGTGTTTGCTGAGATTTCAGGAAACTCGTAGTTTTTTGGAAGCTTGGCAGGCCCTTTCCATGAAAGTGATTCTCGCCAGTCTCTGCTTAGGGCTACATCAACAGCAAACAAACCATAGAGATAGAACTTGAAACTGCTTTATTGTGTCAAGTTTCAAAGAGCTAGCACAAACCGTGTTTTATTTAGAGTTCCAAATACATGTATCCCTATAGGAGAAAACAGAGTGAAACCTAAAAATGAAACCGGTTACTGCCAACGAACGGTTTAACCTAGAAGAATGAAATTTGGCGAGCCAAGTGGGATTGGTGTACTGATCATTACCTGAAAGTTTCATCAAGATTGGGTGAAAAAGTGTGTGCTGAGATTTCAGGCAACTCATAGTTTTTTGGAAGCTTGGCAGGCCCTTTTCATGAAAGTGATTCTCGCCAGTCTCTGCTTAGGGCTACATCAACAGCAAACAAACCATAGAGATAGAACTTGAAACTGCTTTATTGTGTCAAGTTTCAAAGAGCTAGCACAAACCGTGTTTGATTTAGAGTTCCAAATGCATGTATCCATATAGGAGAAAAAAGAGTGAAACCTCAAAACGAAACCGGTTACTGCCCACGAACGGTTTAACCTAGAAGAACGAAATTTGGCGAGCCAAGTGGGATTGGTGTACTGATCATTACCTGAAAGTTTCATCAAGATTGGGTGAAAAAGTCTTTCCTTAGATTTCAGGCAACTCGTAGTTTTTTGGAAGCTTGGCAGGACCTTTCCATGAAAGTGATTCTCGCCAGTCTCTGCTTAGGGCTACATCAACAGCAAACAAACCATAGAGATAGAACTTGAAACTGCTTTATTGTGTCAAGTTTCAAAGAGCTAGCACAAACCGTGTTTGATTTAGAGTTCCAAATACATGTATCCCTATAGGAGAAAACAGAGTGAAACCTCAAAATGAAACCGGTTACTGCCAACGAACGGTTTAACCTAGAAGAACTAATTTGGCGAGCCAAGTGGGATTGGTGTACTGATCATTACCTGAAAGTTTCATCAAGATTGGGTGAAAAAGTGTGTGCTGAGATTTCAGGAAACTCGAATTTTTTTGGAAGCTTGGCAGGCCCTTTCCATGAAAGTGATTCTCGCCAGTCTCTGCTTAGGGATACATCAACAGCAAACAAACCATAGAGACAGAACTTGAAACTGCTTTATTGTGTCAAGTTTCAAAGAGCTAGCACAAACCGTGTTTGATTTAGAGTTCCAAATACATGTATTTCTATAGGAGAAAACAGAGTGAAACCTCAAAATGAAACCGGTTACTGCCAACGAACGGTTTAACCTAGAAGAACGAAATTTGGCGAGAAAAGTGGGATTGGTGTACTGATCATTACCTGAAAGTTTCATCAAGATTGGGTGAAAAAGTGTGTGCTGAGATTTCAGGCAACTCGTAGTTTTTTGGAAGCTTGGCAGGCGCTTTCCATGAAAGTGATTCTCGCCAGTCTCTGCTTAGGGATACATCAACAGCAAACAAACCATAGAGATAGAACTTGAAACTGCTTTATTGTGTCAAGTTTCAAAGAGCTAGCACAAACCGTGTTTGATTTAGAGTTCCAAATACATGTATTTCTATAGGAGAAAACAGAGTGAAACCTCAAAATGAAACCGGTTACTGCCAACGAACGGTTTAACCTAGAAGAACGAAATTTGGCGAGAAAAGTGGGATTGGTGTACTGATCATTACCTGAAAGTTTCATCAAGATTGGGTGAAAAAGTGTTTGCTTAGATTTCAGGCAACTCGTAGTTTTTTGGAAGCTTGGCAGGCCCTTTCCATGAAAGTGATTCTCGCCAGTCTCTGCTTAGGGATACATCAACAGCAAACAAACCATAGAGATACAACTTGAAACTGCTTTATTGTGTCAAGTTTCAAAGAGCTAGCACAAACCGTGTTTGATTTAGAGTTCCAAATGCATGTATCCCTATAGGAGAAAAAAGAGTGAAACCTCAAAACGAAACCGGTTACTGCCAACGAACTGTGTAACCTAGAAGAACGAAATTTGGCGAGCCAAGTGGGATTGGTGTACTGATCATTACCTGAAAGTTTCATCAAGATTGGGTGAAAAAGTGTTTGCTTAGATTTCAGGCAACTCGTAGTTTTTTGGAAGCTTGGCAGACCCTTTCCATGAAAGTGATTCTCGCCAGTCTCTGCTTAGGGCTACATCAACAGCAAACAAACCATAGAGATAGAACTTGAAACTGCTTTATTGTGTCAAGTTTCAAAGAGCTAGCACAAGCCGTGTTTGATTTAGAGTTCCAAATACATGTCCCTGTAGGAGAAAACAGAGTGAAACCTCAAAATGAAACCGGTTACTGCCAACGAACGGTTTAACCTAGAAGAACGAAATTTGGCGAGCCAAGTGGGATTGGTGTACTGATCATTACCTGAAAGTTTCATCAAGATTGGGTGAAAAAGTGTTTGCTTAGATTTCAGGCAACTCGTAGTTTTTTGGAAGCTTGGCAGGCCCTTTCCATGAAAGTAATTCTCGCCAGTCTCTGCTTAGGGCTACATCAACAACAAACAAACCATAGAGATAGAACTTGAAACTGCTTTATTGTGTCAAGTTTCAAAGAGCTAGCACAAACCGTGTTTGATTTAGAGTTCCAAATACATGTATACCTATAGGAGAAAACAGAGTGAAACCTCAAAATGAAACCGGTTACTGCCAATGAACGGTTTAACCTAGAAGAACGAAATTTGGCGAGCCAAGTGGGATTAGTGTACTGATCATTACCTGAAAGTTTCATCAAGATTGGGTGAAAAAGTGTGTGCTGAGATTTCAGGAAACTCGTAGTTTTTTTGGAAGCTTGAAAGGCCCTTTTCATGAAAGTGATTCTTGCCAGTCTCTGCTTAGGGCTACATCAACAGCAAACAAACCATAGAGATAGAACTTGAAACTGCTTTATTGTGTCAAGTTTCAAAGAGCTAGCACAAACCGTGTTTGATTTAGAGTTTCAAATACATGTATCCCTATAGGAGAAAACAGAGTGAAACATCAAAATGAAACCGGTTACTGCCAACGAACAGTTTAACCTAGAAGAACGAAATTTGGCGAGCCAAGTGGGATTGGTGTACTGATCATTACCTGAAAGTTTCATCAAGATTGGGTGAAAAAGTGTGTGCTGAGATTTCAGGCAACTCGTAGTTTTTTGGAAGCTTGGCAGGCCCTTTCCATGAGAGTGATTCTCGCCAGTCTCTGCTTAGGGCTACATCAACAGCAAACAAACCATAGAGATAGAACTTGAAACTGCTTTATTGTGTCAAGTTTCAAAGAGCTAGCACAAACCGTGTTTGATTTAGAGTTCCAAATGCATGTATCGCTATAGGAGAAAAAATAGTGAAATCTCAAAACAAAACCGGTTACTGCCAACGAATGGTTTAACCTAGAAGAACGAAATATGGCGAGCCAAGTGGGATTGGTGTACTGATCATTACCTGAAAGTTTCATCAAGATTGGGTGAAAAAGTGTTTTCTTAGATTTCAGGCAACTCGTAGTTTTTTGGAAGCTTGGCAGGCCCTTTCCATGAAAGTGATTCTTGCCAGTCTCTGCTTAGGGCTACATCAACAGCAAACAAACCATAGAGATAGAACTTGAAACTGCTTTATTGTGTCAAGTTTCAAAGAGCTAGCACAAACCGTGTTTGATTTAGAGTTCCAAATACATGTATCCCTATAGGAGAAAACAGAGTGAAACCTCAAAATGAAACCGGTTACTGCCAACGAACGGTTTAACCTAGAAGAACGAAATTTGGCGAGCCAAGTAGGATTGGTGTACTGATCATTACCTGAAAGTTTCATCAAGATTGGGTTAAAAAGTGTTTGCTGAGATGTCAGGCAACTCGTAGTTTTTTGGAAGCTTGGCAGGCCCTTACCATGAAAGTGATTCTCGCCAGTCTCTGCTTAGGGCGACAACAACAGCAAACAAACCATAGAGATAGAACTTGAAACTGCTTTATTGTGTCAAGTTTCAAAGAGCTAGCACAAACCGTGTTTTATTAAGAGTTCCAAATGCATGTATCCCTATAGGAGAAAAAAGAGTGAAACCTCAAAACGAAACCGGTTACTGCCAACGAACGGTTTAACCTAGAAGAACGAAATTTGGCGAGCCAATTGGGATTGGTGTACTGATCATTACCTGAAAGTTTCATCAAGATTGGTTGAAAAAGTGATTGCTTAGATTTCAGGCAACTCGTAGTTTTTTGGAAGCTTGGCAGGCCCTTTCCATGAAAGTGATTCTCGCCAGTCTCTGCTTAGGGATACATCAACAGCAAACAAACCATAGAGATAGAACTTGAAACTGCTTTATTGTGTCAAGTTTCAAAGAGCTAGCACAAACCGTGTTTGATTTAGAGTTCCAAATACATGTATCCCTATAGGAGAAAACAGAGTGAAACCTCAAAATGAAACCGGTTACTGCCAACGAACGGTTTAACCTAGAAGAACGAAATTTGGCTAGCCAAGTGGGATTGGTGTACTGATCATTACCTGAAAATTTCATCAAGATTGGGTAAAAAAGTGGGTGCTGAGATTTCAGGAAACTCGTATTTTTTTTGGAAGCTTGGCAGGCCCTTTTCATGAAAGTGATTCTCGCCAGTCTCTGCTTAGGGCTACATCAACAGCAAACAAACCATAGAGACAGAACTTGAAACTGCTTTATTGTGTCAAGTTTCAAAGAGCTAGCACAAACCGTGTTTGATTTAGAGTTCCAAATGCATGTATCCCTATAGGAAAAAAAAGAGTGAAACCTCAAAACGAAACCGGTTACTGCCAACGAACGGTTTAACCTAGAAGAACAAAATTTGGCGATCCAAGTGCGATTGGTGTACTGATCATTACCTGAAAGTTTCATCAAGATTGGGTGAAAAAGTGTTTGCTTAGATTTCAGGCAACTCGTAGTTTTTTGGAAGCTTGGCAGGCCCTTTCAATGAAAGTGATTCTCGCCAGTCTCTGCTTAGGGCTACATCAACAGCAAACAAACCATAGAGATACAACTTGAAACTGCTTTATTGTGTCAAGTTTCAAAGAGCTAGCACAAACCGTGTTTGATTTAGAGTTCCAAATACATGTATTTCTATAGGAGAAAACAGAGTGAAACCTCAAAATGAAACCGGTTACTGCCAACGAACGGTTTAACCTAGAAGAACGAAATGTGGCGAGAAAAGTGGGATTGGTATACTGATCATTACCTGAAAGTTTCATCAAGATTGGGTGAAAAAGTGTTTGCTGAGATTTCAGGCAACTCGTAGTTTTTTGGAAGCTTGGCAGGCCCTTTCCATGAAAGTGATTCTCGCCAGTCTCTGCTTAGGGATACATCAACAGCAAACAAACCATAGAGATACAACTTGAAACTGCTTTATTGTGTCAAGTTTCAAAGAGCTAGCACAAACCGTGTTTGATTTAGAGTTCCAAATGCATGTATCCCTATAGGAGAAAAAAGAGTGAAACCTCAAAACGAAACCGGTTACTGCCAACGAACTGTGTAACCTAGAAGAACGAAATTTGGCGAGCTAAGTGGGATTGGTGTACTGATCATTACCTGAAAGTTTCATCAAGATTGGGTGAAAAAATGTTTGCTTAGATTTCAGGCAACTCGTAGTTTTTTGGAAGCTTGGCAGACCCTTTCCATGAAAGTGATTCTCGCCAGTCTCTGCTTAGGGCTACATGAACAGCAAACAAACCATAGAGATAGAACTTGAAACTGCTTTATTGTGTCAAGTTTCAAAGAGCTAGCACAAACCGTGTTTGATTTAGAGTTCCAAATACATGTATCCCTGTAGGAGAAAACAGAGTGAAACCTCAAAATGAAACCGGTTACTGCCAACGAACGGTTTAACCTAGAAGAACGAAATTTGGCGAGCCAAGTGGGATTGGTGTACTGATCATTACCTGAAAGTTTCATCAAGATTGGGTAAAAAAGTGGGTGCAGAGATTTCAGGAAACTCGTAGTTTTTTTGGAAGCTTGGCAGGCCCTTTTCATGAAAGTGATTCTCGCCAGTCTCTGCTTAGGGCTACATCAACAGAAAACAAACCATAGAGATAGAACTTGAAACTGCTTTATTGTGTCAAGTTTCAAAGAGCTAGCACAAACCGTGTTTGATTTAGAGTTCCAAATACATGTATCCCTATAGGAGAAAACAGAGTGAAACCTCAAAATGAAACCGGTTACTGCCAACGAACGGTTTAACCTAGAAGAACGAAATTTGGCGAGCCAAGAGGGATTGGGGTACTGATCATTACCTGAAAGTATCATCAAGATTTGGTGAAAAAGTGTGTGCTGAGATTTCAGGCAACTCGTAGTTTTTTGGAAGCTTGGCAGGCCCTTTCCATGAAAGTGATTCTCGCCAGTCTCTGCTTAGGGCTACATCAACAGCAAACAAACCATAGAGATAGAACTTGAAACTGCTTTATTGTGTCAAGTTTCAAAGAGCTAGCACAAACCGTGTTTTATTAAGAGTTCCAAATGCATGTATCCCTATAGGAGAAAAAAGAGTGAAACCTCAAAACGAAACCGGTTACTGCCAACGAACGGTTTAACCTAGAAGAACGAAATTTGGCGAGCCAATTGGGATTGGTGTACTGATCATTACCTGAAAGTTTCATCAAGATTGGTTGAAAAAGTGATTGCTTAGATTTCAGGCAACTCGTAGTTTTTTGGAAGCTTGGCAGGCCCTTTCCATGAAAGTGATTCTCGCCAGTCTCTGCTTAGGGCTACATCAACAGCAAACAAACCATAGAGATAGAACTTGAAACTGCTTTATTGTGTCAAGTTTCAAAGAGCTAGCACAAACCGTGTTTGATTTAGAGTTCCAAATACATGTATCCCTATAGGAGAAAACAGAGTGAAACCTCAAAATGAAACCGGTTACTGCCAACGAACGGTTTAACCTAGAAGAACGAAATTTGGCGAGCCAAGTGGGATTGGTGTACTGATCATTACCTGAAAGTTTCATCAAGATTGGGTAAAAAAGTGGGTGCTGAGATTTCAGGAAACTCGTATTTTTTTTGGAAGCTTGGCAGGCCCTTTTCATGAAAGTGATTCTCGCCAGTCTCTGCTTAGGGCTACATCAACAGCAAACAAACCATAGAGACAGAACTTGAAACTGCTTTATTGTGTCAAGTTTCAAAGAGCTAGCACAAACCGTGTTTGATTTAGAGTTCCAAATGCATGTATCCCTATAGGAAAAAAAAGAGTGAAACCTCAAAACGAAACCGGTTACTGCCAACGAACGGTTTAACCTAGAAGAACAAAATTTGGCGATCCAAGTGCGTTTGGTGTACTGATCATTACCTGAAAGTTTCATCAAGATTGGGTGAAAAAGTGTTTGCTTAGATTTCAGGCAACTTGTAGTTTTTTGGAAGCTTGGCAGGCCCTTTCAATGAAAGTGATTCTCGCCAGTCTCTGCTTAGGGCTACATCAACAGCAAACAAACCATAGAGATAGAACTTGAAACTGCTTTATTGTGTCAAGTTTCAAGGAGCTAGCACAAACCGTGTTTGATTTAGAGTTCCAAATACATGTATTTCTATAGGAGAAAACAGAGTGAAACCTCAAAATGAAACCGGTTACTGCCAACGAACGGTTTAACCTAGAAGAACGAAATGTGGCGAGAAAAGTGGGATTGGTATACTGATCATTACCTGAAAGTTTCATCAAGATTGGGTGAAAAAGTGTTTGCTGAGATTTCAGGCAACTCGTAGTTTTTTGGAAGCTTGGCAGGCCCTTTCCATGAAAGTGATTCTCGCCAGTCTCTGCTTAGGGATACATCAACAGCAAACAAACCATAGAGATACAACTTGAAACTGCTTTATTGTGTCAAGTTTCAAAGAGCTAGCACAAACCGTGTTTGATTTAGAGTTCCAAATGCATGTATCCCTATAGGAGAAAAAAGAGTGAAACCTCAAAACGAAACCGGTTACTGCCAACGAACTGTGTAACCTAGAAGAACGAAATTTGGCGAGCTAAGTGGGATTGGTGTACTGATCATTACCTGAAAGTTTCATCAAGATTGGGTGAAAAAATGTTTGCTTAGATTTCAGGCAACTCGTAGTTTTTTGGAAGCTTGGCAGACCCTTTCCATGAAAGTGATTCTCGCCAGTCTCTGCTTAGGGCTACATGAACAGCAAACAAACCATAGAGATAGAACTTGAAACTGCTTTATTGTGTCAAGTTTCAAAGAGCTAGCACAAACCATGTTTGATTTAGAGTTCCAAATACATGTATCCCTGTAGGAGAAAACAGAGTGAAACCTCAAAATGAAACCGGTTACTGCCAACGAACGGTTTAACCTAGAAGAACGAAATTTGGCGAGCCAAGTGGGATTGGTGTACTGATCATTACCTGAAAGTTTCATCAAGATTGGGTAAAAAAGTGGGTGCTGAGATTTCAGGAAACTCGTAGTTTTTTTGGAAGCTTGGCAGGCCCTTTTCATGAAAGTGATTCTCGCCAGTCTCTGCTTAGGGCTACATCAACAGCAAACAAACCATAGAGATAGAACTTGAAACTGCTTTATTGTGTCAAGTTTCAAAGAGCTAGCACAAACCGTGTTTGATTTAGAGTTCCAAATACATGTATCCCTATAGGAGAAAACAGAGTGAAACCTCAAAATGAAACCGGTTACTGCCAACGAACGGTTTAACCTAGAAGAACGAAATTTGGCGAGCCAAGAGGGATTGGGGTACTGATCATTACCTGAAAGTATCATCAAGATTTGGTGAAAAAGTGTGTGCTGAGATTTCAGGCAACTCGTAGTTTTTTGGAAGCTTGGCAGGCCCTTTCCATGAAAGTGATTCTCGCCAGTCTCTGCTTAGGGCTACATCAACAGCAAACAAACCATAGAGATAGAACTTGAAACTGCTTTATTGTGTCAAGTTTCAAAGAGCTAGCACAAACCGTGTTTGATTTAGAGTTCCAAATACATGTATCCCTATAGGAGAAAACAGAGTGAAACCTCAAAATGAAACCGGTTACTGCCAACGAACGGTTTAACCTAGAAGAACGAAATTTGGCGAGCCAAGTGGGATTGGTGTACTGATCATTACCTGAAAGTTTCATCAAGATTGGGTGAAAAAGTGTGTGCTGAGATTTCAGGCAACTCGTAGTTTTTTGGAAGCTTGGCAGGCCCTTTCCATGAAAGTGATTCTCGCCAGTCTCTGTGTAGGGCTACATCAAAGGCAAAGAAACCATATAGATAGAACTTGAAACTGCTTTATTGAGTCAAGTTTCATAGAGCTAGCACAAACCGTGTTTGATTTAGCGTTCCAAATACATGTATCCCTTTAGGAGAAAACAGAGTGAAACCTCAAAATGAAACCGGTTACTGCCAACGAACGGTTTAACCAAGAAGAAAGAAATTTGGCAAGCCAAGTGGGATTGGTGTACTGATCATTACCTGAAAGTTTCATTAATATTGGATAAAAAAGTGTTTGCTGAGATTTCAGGCAATTCGTAGTTTTTTGGAAGCTTGGCAGGCACTTTCCATGAAAGTGATTCTCGCCAGTCTCTGCTTAGGGCTACATCAACAGCAAACAAACCAGAGAGATAGAACTTTAAAGTGCTTTATTGTTTCAAGTTTCAAAGAGCTAGCACAAACTGTGTTTGATTTTGAGTTCCAAATACATGTATTCCTATAGGAGAAAACAGAGTGAAACCTCAAAATGAAACCGGTTACTGCCAACGAACGGTTTAACCTAGAAGAACGAAATTTTTCGAGCCAAGTGAAATTTCTGTACTGATCATTACCTGAAAGTATCATTAAGATTGGGTGAAAAAGTGTTTGCTGAGATTTCAGGCAACTCGTAGTTTTTTGGAAGCTTGGCATGCCCTTTCCATGAAAGTGATTCTCGCCAGTCTCTGCTTAGGGCTACATCAACAGCAAATAAACCATAGAGATAGAACTTGAAACTGCTTTATTGTGTCAAGTTTCAAAAAGCTAGCACAAACCGTGTTTGATTTAGAGTTCCGAATACATGTATCCCTTTAGGAGAAAGCAGAGTGAAACCTCAAAATGAAACCGGTTACTGCCAACGAACGGTTTAACCTAGAAGAACGAAATTTGGCGAGCCAAGTGGGATTGGTGTACTGATCATTACCTGAAAGTGTCATCAAGATTGGGTGAAAAAGTGTTTGCTGAGATTTCAGGCAACTCGTAGTTTTTTGGAAGCTTGGCAGGCCCTTTCCATGAAAGTGATTCTCGCCAGTCTCTGCTTAGGGCTACATCAACAGCAAACAAACCATAGAGATAGAACTTGAAACTGCTTTATTGTGTCAAGTTTCAAAGAGCTAGCCAAAACTGTGTTTGATTTAGAGTTCCAAATACATGTATCCCTATACGAGAAAACAGAGTGAAACCTCAAAATGAAACCGGTTACTGCCAACGAACGGTTTAACCTAGAAGAACGAAATTTGGCGAGCCAAGTGGGATTGGTGTACTGATCATTACCTGAAAGTTTCATCAAGATTGGGTGAAAAAGTGTGTGCTGAGATTTCAGGCAACTCGTAGTTTTTTGGAAGCTTGGCAGGCCCTTTCCATGAAAGTGATTCTCGCCAGTCTCTGTGTAGGGCTACATCAAAGGCAAAGAAACCATAGAGATAGAACTTGAAACTGCTTTATTGAGTCAAGTTTCATAGAGCTAGCACAAACCGTGTTTGATTTAGCGTTCCAAATACATGTATCCCTTTAGGAGAAAACAGAGTGAAACCTCAAAATGAAACCGGTTACTGCCAACGAACGGTTTAACCAAGAAGAAAGAAATTTGGCAAGCCAAGTGGGATTGGTGTACTGATCATTACCTGAAAGTTTCATTAATATTGGATAAAAAAGTGTTTGCTGAGATTTCAGGAAATTCGTAGTTTTTTGGAAGCTTGGCAGGCACTTTCCATGAAAGTGATTCTCGCCAGTCTCTGCTTAGGGCTACATCAACAGCAAACAAACCAGAGAGATAGAACTTTAAAGTGCTTTATTGTTTCAAGTTTCAAAGAGCTAGCACAAACTGTGTTTGATTTTGAGTTCCAAATACATGTATTCCTATAGGAGAAAACAGCGTGAAACCTCAAAATGAAACCGGTTACTGCCAACGAACGGTTTAACCTAGAAGAACGAAATTTTTCGAGCCAAGTGAAATTTGTGTACTGATCATTACCTGAAAGTATCATTAAGATTGGGTGAAAAAGTGTTTGCTGAGATTTCAGGCAACTCGTAGTTTTTTGGAAGCTTGGCATGCCCTTTCCATGAAAGTGATTCTCGCCAGTCTCTGCTTAGGGCTACATCAACAGCAAATAAACCATAGAGATAGAACTTGAAACTGCTTTATTGTGTCAAGTTTCAAAAAGCTAGCACAAACCGTGTTTGATTTAGAGTTCCGAATACATGTATCCCTTTAGGAGAAAGCAGAGTGAAACCTCAAAATGAAACCGGTTACTGCCAACGAACGGTTTAACCTAGAAGAACGAAATTTGGCGAGCCAAGTGGGATTGGTGTACTGATCATTACCTGAAAGTGTCATCAAGATTGGGTGAAAAAGTGTTTGCTGAGATTTCAGGCAACTCGTAGTTTTTTGGAAGCTTGGCAGGCCCTTTCCATGAAAGTGATTCTCGCCAGTCTCTGCTTAGGGCTACATCAACAGCAAACAAACCATAGAGATAGAACTTGAAACTGCTTTATTGTGTCAAGTTTCAAAGAGCTAGCCAAAACTGTGTTTGATTTAGAGTTCCAAATACATGTATCCCTATAGGAGAAAACAGAGTGAAACCTCAAAATGAAACCGGTTACTGCCAACGAACGGTTTAACCTAGAAGAACGAAATTTGGCGAGCCAAGTGGGATTGGTGTACTGATCATTACATGAAAGTTTCATCAAGATTGGGTGAAAATGTGTTTGCTGAGATTTCAGGAAACTCGTAGTTTTTTGGAAGCTTGGCAGGCCCTTTCCATGAAAGTGATTCTCGCCAGTCTCTGCTTAGGGCTACATCAACAGCAAACAAACCATAGAGATAGAACCTGAAACTGCTTTATTGTGTCAAGTTTCAAAGAGCTAGCACAAACCGTGTTTGACTTAGAGTTCCAAATGCATGTATCCCTATAGGAGAAAAAAGAGTGAAACCTCAAAACGTAACCGGTTACTGCCAAGGAACGGTTTAACCTAGAAGAACGAAATTTGGCGAGCCAAGTGGGATTGGTGTACTGATCATTACCTGAAAGTTTCATCAAGATTGGGTGAAAAAGTGTTTGCTTAGATTTCAGGCAACTCATAGTTTTTTGGAAGCTTGGAAGGCCCTTTCCATGAAAGTGATTCTCGCCAGTGTTTGCTTAGGGCTACATCAACAGCAAACAAACCATAGAGATAGAACTTGAAACTGCTTTTTTGTGTCAAGTTTCAAAGAGCTAGCACAAACCGTGTTTGATTTAGAGTTCCAAATACATGTATCCCTATAGGAAAAAACAGAGTGAAACCTCAAAATGAAACCGGTTACTGCCAACGAACGGTTTAACCTAGAAGAACGAAATTTGGCGAGCCAAGTGGGATTGGTGTACTGATCATTACCTGAAAGTTTCATCAAGATTGGGTAAAAAAGTGGGTGCTGAGATTTCAGGCAACTCGTAGTTTTTTGGAAGCTTGGCATGCCCTTTCCATGAAAGTGATTCTCGCCAGTCTCTGCTTAGGGCTACATCAACAGCAAATAAACCATAGAGATAGAACTTGAAACTGCTTTATTGTGTCAAGTTTCAAAAAGCTAGCACAAACCGTGTTTGATTTAGAGTTCCGAATACATGTATCCCTTTAGGAGAAAGCAGAGTGAAACCTCAAAATGAAACCGGTTACTGCCAACGAACGGTTTAACCTAGAAGAACGAAATTTGGCGAGCCAAGTGGGATTGGTGTACTGATCATTACCTGAAAGTGTCATCAAGATTGGGTGAAAAAGTGTTTGCTGAGATTTCAGGCAACTCGTAGTTTTTTGGAAGCTTGGCAGGCCCTTTCCATGAAAGTGATTCTCGCCAGTCTCTGCTTAGGGCTACATCAACAGCAAACAAACCATAGAGATAGAACTTGAAACTGCTTTATTGTGTCAAGTTTCAAAGAGCTAGCCAAAACTGTGTTTGATTTAGAGTTCCAAATACATGTATCCCTATAGGAGAAAACAGAGTGAAACCTCAAAATGAAACCGGTTACTGCCAACGAAAGGTTTAACCTAGAAGAACGAAATTTGGCGAGCCAAGTGGGATTGGTGTACTGATCATTACCTGAAAGTTTCATCAAGATTGGGTGAAAATGTGTTTGCTGAGATTTCAGGAAACTCGTAGTTTTTTGGAAGCTTGGCAGGCCCTTTCCATGAAAGTGATTCTCGCCAGTCTCTGCTTAGGGCTACATCAACAGCAAACAAACCATAGAGATAGAACCTGAAACTGCTTTATTGTGTCAAGTTTCAAAGAGCTAGCACAAACCGTGTTTGATTTAGAGTTCCAAATGCCTGTATCCCTATAGGAGAAAAAAGAGTGAAACCTCAAAACTTAACCGGTTACTGCCAAGGAACGGTTTAACCTAGAAGAACGAAATTTGGCGAGCCAAGTGGGATTGGTGTACTGATCATTACCTGAAAGTTTCATCAAGATTGGGTGAAAAAGTGTTTGCTTAGATTTCAGGCAACTCGTAGTTTTTTGGAAGCTTGGCAGGCCCTTTCCATGAAAGTGATTCTCGCCAGTGTTTGCTTAGGGCTACATCAACAGCAAACAAACCATAGAGATAGAACTTGAAACTGCTTTTTTGTGTCAAGTTTCAAAGAGCTAGCACAAACCGTGTTTGATTTAGAGTTCCAAATACATGTATCCCTATAGGAGAAAACAGAGTGAAACCTCAAAATGAAACCAGTTACTGCCAACGAACAGTTTAACCTAGAAGAACGAAATTTGGCGAGCCAAGTGGGATTGGTGTACTGATCATTACCTGAAAGTTTCATCAAGATTGGGTGAAAAAGTGTTTGCTGAGATTTCAGGCAACTCGTAGTTTTTTGGAAGCTTGGCAGGCCCTTTCCATGAAAGTGATTCTCGCCAGTCTCCGCTTAGGGCTACATCAACAGCAAACAAACCATAGAGATAGAACTTGAAACTGCTTTATTGTGTCAAGTTTCAAAGAGCTAGCCCAAACTGGGTTTGATTTAGAGTTCCAAATACATGTATCCCTATAGGAGAAAACAGAGTGAAACCTCAAAATGAAACCGGTTACTGCCAACGAACGGTTTAACCTAGAAGAACGAAATTTGGCAAGCCAAGTGGGATTGGTGTACTGATCATTACCTGAAAGTTTCATCAAGATTGGGTGAAAAAGTGTTTGCTGAAATTTCATGCAACTCGTAGTTTTTTGGAAGCTTGGCAGGCCCTTTCCATGAAAGTGATTCTCGCCAGTCTGTGCTTAGGGCTACAACAACAGCAAACAAACCATAGAGATAGAACTTGAAACTGCTTTATTGTGTCAAGTTTCAAAGACCTAGCACAAACCGTGTTTGATTTAGAGTTCCAAATGCATGTATCCCTATAGAAGAAAACAGAGTGAAACCTCAAAATGAAACCGGTTACTGCCAACGAACGGTTTAACCTAGAAGAACGAAATTTGGCGAGCCAAGTGGGATTGGTGTACTGATCATTACCTGAAAGTTTCATCAAGATTGGGTGAAAAAGTGTGTGCTGAGATTTCAGGCAACTCGTAGTTTTTTGGAAGCTTGGCAGGCCCTTTCCATGAAAGTGATTCTCGCCAGTCTCTGCGTAGGGCTACATCAAAGGCAAAGAAACCATAGAGATAGAACTTGAAACTTCTTTATTGAGTCAAGTTTCATAGAGCTAGCACAAACCGTGTTTGATTTAGCGTTCCAAATACATGTATCATTATAGGAGAAAACAGAGTGAAACCTCAAAATGAAACCGGTTACTGCCAACGAACGGTTTAACCTAGAAGAACGAAATTTGGCGAGCCAAGTGGGATTGGTGTACTGATCATTACATGAAAGTTTCATCAAGATTGGGTGAAAATGTGTTTGCTGAGATTTCAGGAAACTCGTAGTTTTTTGGAAGCTTGTCAGGCCCTTTCCATGAAAGTGATTCTCGCCAGTCTCTGCTTAGGGCTACATCAACAGCAAACAAACCATAGAGATAGAACCTGAAACTGCTTTATTGTGTCAAGTTTCAAAGAGCTAGCACAAACCGTGTTTGACTTAGAGTTCCAAATGCATGTATCCCTAT
Source organism: Ictidomys tridecemlineatus (assembly GCF_052094955.1). NCBI lineage: Eukaryota > Metazoa > Chordata > Mammalia > Rodentia > Sciuridae > Ictidomys > Ictidomys tridecemlineatus. Next base: position 20,526 of record NW_027522885.1, on the reverse strand, counting down.
AGGAGAAAAAAGAGTGAAACCTCAAAACGTAACCGGTTACTGCCAAGGAACGGTTTAACCTAGAAGAACGAAATTTGGCGAGCCAAGTGGGATTGGTGTACTGATCATTACCTGAAAGTTTCATCAAGATTGGGTGAAAAAGTGTTTGCTTAGATTTCAGGCAACTCATAGTTTTTTGGAAGCTTGGAAGGCCCTTTCCATGAAAGTGATTCTCGCCAGTGTTTGCTTAGGGCTACATCAACAGCAAACAAACCATAGAGATAGAACTTGAAACTGCTTTTTTGTGTCAAGTTTCAAAGAGCTAGCACAAACCGTGTTTGATTTAGAGTTCCAAATACATGTATCCCTATAGGAAAAAACAGAGTGAAACCTCAAAATGAAACCGGTTACTGCCAACGAACGGTTTAACCTAGAAGAACGAAATTTGGCGAGCCAAGTGGGATTGGTGTACTGATCATTACCTGAAAGTTTCATCAAGATTGGGTAAAAAAGTGGGTGCTGAGATTTCAGGCAACTCGTAGTTTTTTGGAAGCTTGGCATGCCCTTTCCATGAAAGTGATTCTCGCCAGTCTCTGCTTAGGGCTACATCAACAGCAAATAAACCATAGAGATAGAACTTGAAACTGCTTTATTGTGTCAAGTTTCAAAAAGCTAGCACAAACCGTGTTTGATTTAGAGTTCCGAATACATGTATCCCTTTAGGAGAAAGCAGAGTGAAACCTCAAAATGAAACCGGTTACTGCCAACGAACGGTTTAACCTAGAAGAACGAAATTTGGCGAGCCAAGTGGGATTGGTGTACTGATCATTACCTGAAAGTGTCATCAAGATTGGGTGAAAAAGTGTTTGCTGAGATTTCAGGCAACTCGTAGTTTTTTGGAAGCTTGGCAGGCCCTTTCCATGAAAGTGATTCTCGCCAGTCTCTGCTTAGGGCTACATCAACAGCAAACAAACCATAGAGATAGAACTTGAAACTGCTTTATTGTGTCAAGTTTCAAAGAGCTAGCCAAAACTGTGTTTGATTTAGAGTTCCAAATACATGTATCCCTATAGGAGAAAACAGAGTGAAACCTCAAAATGAAACCGGTTACTGCCAACGAAAGGTTTAACCTAGAAGAACGAAATTTGGCGAGCCAAGTGGGATTGGTGTACTGATCATTACCTGAAAGTTTCATCAAGATTGGGTGAAAATGTGTTTGCTGAGATTTCAGGAAACTCGTAGTTTTTTGGAAGCTTGGCAGGCCCTTTCCATGAAAGTGATTCTCGCCAGTCTCTGCTTAGGGCTACATCAACAGCAAACAAACCATAGAGATAGAACCTGAAACTGCTTTATTGTGTCAAGTTTCAAAGAGCTAGCACAAACCGTGTTTGATTTAGAGTTCCAAATGCCTGTATCCCTATAGGAGAAAAAAGAGTGAAACCTCAAAACTTAACCGGTTACTGCCAAGGAACGGTTTAACCTAGAAGAACGAAATTTGGCGAGCCAAGTGGGATTGGTGTACTGATCATTACCTGAAAGTTTCATCAAGATTGGGTGAAAAAGTGTTTGCTTAGATTTCAGGCAACTCGTAGTTTTTTGGAAGCTTGGCAGGCCCTTTCCATGAAAGTGATTCTCGCCAGTGTTTGCTTAGGGCTACATCAACAGCAAACAAACCATAGAGATAGAACTTGAAACTGCTTTTTTGTGTCAAGTTTCAAAGAGCTAGCACAAACCGTGTTTGATTTAGAGTTCCAAATACATGTATCCCTATAGGAGAAAACAGAGTGAAACCTCAAAATGAAACCGGTTACTGCCAACGAACAGTTTAACCTAGAAGAACGAAATTTGGCGAGCCAAGTGGGATTGGTGTACTGATCATTACCTGAAAGTTTCATCAAGATTGGGTGAAAAAGTGTTTGCTGAGATTTCAGGCAACTCGTAGTTTTTTGGAAGCTTGGCAGGCCCTTTCCATGAAAGTGATTCTCGCCAGTCTCCGCTTAGGGCTACATCAACAGCAAACAAACCATAGAGATAGAACTTGAAACTGCTTTATTGTGTCAAGTTTCAAAGAGCTAGCACAAACCGTGTTTGATTTAGAGTTCCAAATGCATGTATCCCTATAGAAGAAAACAGAGTGAAACCTCAAAATGAAACCGGTTACTGCCAACGAACGGTTTAACCTAGAAGAACGAAATTTGGCGAGCCAAGTGGGATTGGTGTACTGATCATTACCTGAAAGTTTCATCAAGATTGGGTGAAAAAGTGTGTGCTGAGATTTCAGGCAACTCGTAGTTTTTTGGAAGCTTGGCAGGCCCTTTCCATGAAAGTGATTCTCGCCAGTCTCTGCGTAGGGCTACATCAAAGGCAAAGAAACCATAGAGATAGAACTTGAAACTTCTTTATTGAGTCAAGTTTCATAGAGCTAGCACAAACCGTGTTTGATTTAGCGTTCCAAATACATGTATCCCTTTAGGAGAAAACAGAGTGAAACCTCAAAATGAAACCGGTTACTGCCAACGAACGGTTTAACCTAGAAGAACGAAATTTGGCAAGCCAAGTGGGATTGGTGTACTGATCATTACCTGAAAGTTTCATTAATATTGGATAAAAAAGTGTTTGCTGAGATTTCACGCAATTCGTAGTTTTTTGGAAGCTTGGCAGGCCCTTTCCATGAAAGTGATTCTCGTCAGTCTCTGCTTAGGTCTACATCAACAGCAAACAAACCAGAGAGATAGAACTTTAAAGTGCTTTATTGTTTAAAGTTTCAAAGAGCTAGCACAAACTGTGTTTGATTTTGAGTTCCAAATACATGTATCCCTATAGGAGAAAACAGAGTGAAACCTCAAAATGAAACCGGTTACTGCCAACGAACGGTTTAACCTAGAAGAACGAAATTTGGCGTGCCAAGTGAAATTTGTGTACTGATCATTACCTGAAAGTATCATTAAGATTGGGTGAAAAAGTGTTTGCTGAGATTTCAGGCAACTCGTAGTTTTTTGGAAGCTTGGCATGCCCTTTCCATGAAAGTGATTCTCGCCAGTCTCTGCTTAGGGCTACATCAACAGCAAATAAACCATAGAGATAGAACTTGAAACTGCTTTATTGTGTCAAGTTTCAAAAAGCTAGCACAAACCGTGTTTGATTTAGAGTTCCGAATACATGTATCCCTTTAGGAGAAAGCAGAGTGAAACCTCAAAATGAAACCGGTTACTGCCAACGAACGGTTTAACCTAGAAGAACGAAATTTGGCAAGCCAAGTGGGATTGGTGTACTGATCATTACCTGAAAGTGTCATCAAGATTGGGTGAAAAAGTGTTTGCTGAGATTTCAGGCAACTCGTAGTTTTTTGGAAGCTTGGCAGGCCCTTTCCATGAAAGTGATTCTCGCCAGTCTCTGCTTAGGGCTACATCAACAGCAAACAAACCATAGAGATAGAACTTGAAACTGCTTTATTGTGTCAAGTTTTAAAGAGCTAGCACAAACCGTGTTTGATTTAGAGTTCCAAATACATGTATCCCTATAGGAGAAAACAGAGTGAAACCTCAAAATGAAACCGGTTACTGCCAACGAACGGTTTAACCTAGAAGAACGAAATTTGGCGAGCCAAGTGGGATTGGTGTACTGATCATTACCTGAAAGTTTCATCAAGATTGGGTGAAAATGTGTTTGCTGAGATTTCAGGAAACTCCTAGTTTTTTGGAAGCTTGGCAGGCCCTTTCCATGAAAGTGATTCTCGCCAGTCTCTGCTTAGGGCTACATCAACAGCAAACAAACCATAGAGATAGAACCTGAAACTGCTTTATTGTGTCAAGTTTCAAAGAGCTAGCACAAACCGTGTTTGATTTAGAGTTCCAAATGCATGTATCCCTATAGGAGAAAAAAGAGTGAAACCTCAAAACGTAACCGGTTACTGCCAAGGAACGGTTTAACCTAGAAGAACGAAATTTGGCGAGCCAAGTGGGATTGGTGTACTGATCATTACCTGAAAGTTTCATCAAGATTGGGTGAAAAAGTGTTTGCTTAGATTTCAGGCAACTCGTAGTTTTTTGGAAGCTTGGCAGGCCCTTTCCATGAAAGTGATTCTCGCCAGTGTTTGCTTAGGGCTACATCAACAGCAAACAAACCATAGAGATAGAACTTGAAACTGCTTTTTTGTGTCAAGTTTCAAAGAGCTAGCACAAACCGTGTTTGATTTAGAGTTCCAAATACATGTATCCCTATAGGAGAAAACAGAGTGAAACCTCAAAATGAAACCGGTTACTGCCAACGAACGGTTTAACCTAGAAGAACGAAATTTGGCGAGCCAAGTGGGATTGGTGTACTGATCATTACCTGAAAGTTTCATCAAGATTGGGTGAAAAAGTTCTTTGCTGAGATTTCAGGCAACTCGTAGTTTTTTGGAAGCTTGGCAGGCCCTTTCCATGAAAGTGATTCTCGCCAGTCTCCGCTTAGGGCTACATCAACAGCAAACAAACCATAGAGATAGAACTTGAAACTGCTTTATTGTGTCAAGTTTCAAAGAGCTAGCCCAAACTGGGTTTGATTTAGAGTTCCAAATACATGTATCCCTATAGGAGAAAACAGAGTGAAACCTCAAAATGAAACCGGTTACTGCCAACGAACGGTTTAACCTAGAAGAACGAAATTTGGCAAGCCAAGTGGGATTGGTGTACTGATCATTACCTGAAAGTTTCATCAAGATTGGGTGAAAAAGTGTTTGCTGAAATTTCATGCAACTCGTAGTTTTTTGGAAGCTTGGCAGGCCCTTTCCATGAAAGTGATTCTCGCCAGTCTGTGCTTAGGGCTACAACAATAGCAAACAAACCATAGAGATAGAACTTGAAACTGCTTTATTGTGTCAAGTTTCAAAGAGCTAGCACAAACCGTGTTTGATTTAGAGTTCCAAATGCATGTATCCCTATAGGAGAAAAAAGGGTGAAACCTCAAAATGAAACCGGTTACTGCCAACGAACGGTTTAACCTAGAAGAACGAAATTTGGCGAGCCAAGTGGGATTGGTGTACTGATCATTACCTGAAAGTTTCATCAAGATTGGGTGAAAAAGTGTGTGCTGAGATTTCAGGCAACTCGTAGTTTTTTGGAAGCTTGGCAGGCCCTTTCCATGAAAGTGATTCTCGCCAGTCTCTGCGTAGCGCTACATCAAAGGCAAAGAAACCATAGAGATAGAACTTGAAACTTCTTTATTGAGTCAAGTTTCATAGAGCTAGCACAAACCGTGTTTGATTTAGCGTTCCAAATACATGTATCCCTTTAGGAGAAAACAGAGTGAAACCTCAAAAATGAAACCGGTTACTGCCAACAAACGGTTTAACCTAGAAGAACGAAATTTGGCAAGCCAAGTGGGATTGGTGTACTGATCATTACCTGAAAGTTTCATTAATATTGGATAAAAAAGTGTTTGCTGAGATTTCACGCAATTCGTAGTTTTTTGGAAGCTTGGCAGGCCCTTTCATGAAAGTGATTCTCGTCAGTCTCTGCTTAGGTCTACATCAACAGCAAACAAACCAGAGAGATAGAAACTTTAAAGTGCTTTATTGTTTAAAGTTTCAAAGAGCTAGCACAAACTGTGTTTGATTTTGAGTTCCAAATACATGTATCCCTATAGGAGAAAACAGAGTGAAACCTCAAAATGAAACCGGTTACTGCCAACGAACGGTTTAACCTAGAAGAACGAAATTTGGCGTGCCAAGTGAAATTTGTGTACTGATCATTACCTGAAAGTATCATTAAGATTGGGTGAAAAAGTGTTTGCTGAGATTTCAGGCAACTCGTAGTTTTTTGGAAGCTTGGCATGCCCTTTCCATGAAAGTGATTCTCGCCAGTCTCTGCTTAGGGCTACATCAACAGCAAATAAACCATAGAGATAGAACTTGAAACTGCTTTATTGTGTCAAGTTTCAAAAGCTAGCACAAACCGTGTTTGATTTAGAGTTCCGAATACATGTATCCCTTTAGGAGAAAGCAGAGTGAAACCTCAAAATGAAACCGGTTACTGCCAACGAACGGTTTAACCTAGAAGAACGAAATTTGGCAAGCCAAGTGGGATTGGTGTACTGATCATTACCTGAAAGTGTCATCAAGATTGGGTGAAAAAGTGTTTGCTGAGATTTCAGGCAACTCGTAGTTTTTTGGAAGCTTGGCAGGCCCTTTCCATGAAAGTGATTCTCGCCAGTCTCTGCTTAGGGCTACATCAACAGCAAAACAAACCATAGAGATAGAACTTGAAACTGCTTTATTGTGTCAAGTTTCAAAGAGCTAGCACAAACCGTGTTTGATTTAGAGTTCCAAATACATGTATCCCTATAGGAGAAAACAGAGTGAAACCTCAAAATGAAACCGGTTACTGCCAACGAACGTTTAACCTAGAAGAACGAAATTTGGCGAGCCAAGTGGGATTGGTGTACTGATCATTACCTGAAAGTTTCATCAAGATTGGGTGAAAATGTGTTTGCTGAGATTTCAGGAAACTCGTAGTTTTTTGGAAGCTTGGCAGGCCCTTTCCATGAAAGTGATTCTCGCCAGTCTCTGCTTAGGGCTACATCAACAGCAAACAAACCATAGAGATAGAACCTGAAACTGCTTTATTGTGTCAAGTTTCAAAGAGCTAGCACAAACCGTGTTTGATTTAGAGTTCCAAATGCATGTATCCCTATAGGAGAAAAAAGAGTGAAACCTCAAAACGTAACCGGTTACTGCCAAGGAACGGTTTAACCTAGAAGAACGAAATTTGGCGAGCCAAGTGGGATTGGTGTACTGATCATTACCTGAAAGTTTCATCAAGATTGGGTGAAAAAGTGTTTGCTTAGATTTCAGGCAACTCGTAGTTTTTGGAAGCTTGGCAGGCCCTTTCCATGAAAGTGATTCTCGCCAGTGTTTCCTTAGGGCTAAATCAACAGCAAACAAACCATAGAGATAGAACTTGAAACTGCTTTTTTGTGTCAAGTTTCAAAGAGCTAGCACAAACCGTGTTTGATTTAGAGTTCCAAATACATGTATCCCTATAGGAGAAAACAGAGTGAAACCTCAAAATGAAACCGGTTACTGCCAATGAACGGTTTAACCTAGAAGAACGAAATTTGGCGAGCCAAGTGGGATTGGTGTACTGATCATTACCTGAAAGTTTCATCAAGATTGGGTGAAAAAGTGTTTGCTGAGATTTCAGGCAACTCGTAGTTTTTTGGAAGCTTGGCAGGCCCTTTCCATGAAAGTGATTCTCGCCAGTCTCCGCTTAGGGCTACATCAACAGCAAACAAACCATAGAGATAGAACTTGAAACTGCTTTATTGTGTCAAGTTTCAAAGAGCTAGCCCAAACTGGGTTTGATTTAGAGTTCCAAATACATGTATCCCTATAGGAGAAAACAGAGTGAAACCTCAAAATGAAACCGGTTACTGCCAAAGAACGGTTTAACCTAGAAGAACGAAATTTGGCGAGCCAAGAGGGATTGGGGTACTGATCATTACCTGAAAGTATCATCAAGATTTGGTGAAAAACTGTGTGCTGAGATTTCAGTGAACTCGTAGTTTTTTGGAAGCTTGGCAGGCCCTTTCCATGAAAGTGATTCTCGCCAGTCTCTGCTTAGGGCTACATCAACAGCAAACAAACCATAGAGATAGAACTTGAAACTGCTTTATTGTGTCAAGTTTCAAAGAGCTAGCACAAAACCGTGTTTGATTTAGAGTTCCAAATACATGTATCCCTATAGGAGAAAACAGAGTGAAACCTCAAAATGAAACCGGTTACTGCCAACGAACGGTTTAACCTAGAAGAACGAAATTTGGCGAGGCAAGTGGGATTGGTGTACTGATCATTACCCGAAAGTTTCATCAAGATTGGGTGAAAAAGTGTGTGCTGAGATTTCAGGCAACTCGTAGTTTTTGGAAGCTTGGCAGGCCCTTTCCATGAAAGTGATTCTCGCCAGTCTCTGCTTAGGGCTACATCAACAGCAAAAAAACCATAGAGATAGAACTTGAAAACTGCTTTATTGTGTCAAGTTTCAAAGAGCTAGCACAAACCGTGTTTGATTTAGAGTTCCAAATACATGTATCCCTATAGGAGAAAACAGAGTGAAACCTCAAAATGAAACCGGTTACTGCCAACGAACGGTTTAACCTAGAAGAACGAAATTTGGCGAGGCAAGTGGGATTGGTGTACTGATCATTACCCGAAAGTTTCATCAAGATTGGGTGAAAAAGTGTGTGCTGAGATTTCAGGCAACTCGTAGTTTTTGGAAGCTTGGCATGCCCTTTCCATGAAAGTGATTCTCGCCAGTCTCTGCTTAGGGCTACATCAACAGCAAACAAACCATTGAGATAGAACTTGAAACTGCTTTATTGTGTCAAGTTTCAAAGAGCTAGCACAAACCGTGTTTGATTTAGAGTTCCAAATACATGTATCCCTATAGGAGAAAACAGAGTGAAACCTCAAAATGAAACCGGTTACTGCCAACGAACGGTTTAACCTAGAAGAACGAAATTTGGCGAGCCAAGTGGGATTGGTGTACTGATCATTACCTGCAAGTTTCATCAAGATTGGGTGAAAAAGTATGTGCTGAGATTTCGGGCAACTGGTAGTTTTTTGGAAGCTTGGCAGGCCCTTTCCATGAAAGTGATTCTCGCCAGTCTCTGCTTACGGCTACATCAACAGCAAACAAACCATAGAGATAGAACTTGAAACTGCTTTATTGTGTCAAGTTTCAAAGAGCTAGCACAAACCGTGTTTGATTTAGAGTTCCAAATACATGTATCCCTATAGGAGAAAACAGAGTGAAACCTCAAAATGAAACCGGTTACTGCCAACGAACGGTTTAACCTAAAAGAACGAAATTTGGCGAGCCAAGTGGGATTGGTGTACTGATCATTACGTGAAAGTTTCATCAAGATTTGGTGAAAAAGGGTGTGTTGTGATTTCAGGCAACTCGTAGTTTTTTGGAAGCTTGGCAGGCCCTTTCCATGAAAGTGATTCTCGCCAGTCTCTGCTTAGGGCTACATCAACAGCAAACAAACCATAGAGATAGAACTTGAACCTGCTTTATTGTGTCAAGTTTCAAAGAGCTAGCACAAACCGTGTTTGATTTAGAGTTCCAAATACATGTATCTCTATAGGAGAAAACAGAGTGAAACCTCAAAATGAAACCGGTTACTGCCAACGAACGGTTTAACCTAGAAGAACAAAATTTGGCGAGCCAAGTGGGATTGGTGTACTGATCATTACCTGAAAGTTTCATCAAGATTGGGTGAAAAAGTGTTTGCTGAGATTTCAGGCAACTCGTAGTTTTTTGGAAGCTTGGCAGGCCCTTTCCATGAAAGTGACTCTCGCCAGTCTCTGCTTAGGGCTACATCAACAGCAAACAAACCATAGAGATAGAACTTGAAACTGCTTTATTGTGTCAAGTTTCAAAGAGCTAGCACAAACCGTGTTTGATTTAGAGTTCCAAATACATGTATCCCTATAGGAGAAAACAGAGTGAAACCTCAAAATAAAACCGGTTACTGCCAACGAACGGTTTAACCTAGAAGAACGAAATTTGGCGAGCCAAGTGAGATTGGTGTACTGATCATTACCTGAAAGTTTCATGAAGATTGGGGTGAAAAAGTGTGTGCTGATATTTCGGGCAACTCTTAGTTTTTTGGAAGCTTGGCAGGCCCTTTCCATGAAAGTGATTCTCGCCAGTCTCTGCTTACGGCTACATCAACAGCACACAAACCATAGAGATAGAACTTGAAACTGCTTTATTGTGTCAAGTTTCAAATAGCTAACACAAACCGTGTTTGATTTAGAGTTCCAAATACATGTATCCCTATAGGAGAAAACAGAGTGAAACCTCAAAATGAAACCGGTTACTGCCAACGAACGGTTTAACCTAGAAGAACGAAATTTGGCAAGGCAAGTGGGATTGGTGTACTGATCATTACCTGAAAGTTTCATCAAGATTGGGTGAAAAAGTGTGTGCTGATTTCAGGCAAATCCAAGTTTTTTGGAATCTTGGCAGGCCCTTTTCATGTAAGTGATTATCGCTAGTCTCTGCTTAGGGCTACATCAACAGCAAACAAACCATAGAGATAGAACTTGAAACTGCTTTATTGTGTCAAGTTTCAAAGAGCTAGCACAAACCGTGTTTGATTTAGAGTTCCAAATACATATATCCCTATAGGAGAAAACAGAGTGAAACCTCAAAATGAAACCGGTTACTGCCAACTAATGGTTTAAACTAGAAGAACAAAATTTGGCGAGCCAAGTGGAATTGGTGTACTGATCATTACCTGAAAGTTTCATCAAGATTTGGTGAAAAAGGGTGTGGTGATATTTCGGGCAACTCGTAGTTTTTTGGAAGCTTGGCAGGCCGTTTCCATGAAAGTGATTCTCGCCAGTCTCTGCTTAGGGCTACATCAACAACAAACAAACCATAGAGATAGAACTTGAAACTGCTTTATTGTGTCAAGTTTCAAAGAGCTAGCACAAACCGTGTTTGATTTAGAGTTCCAAATACATGTATCCCTATAGGAGAAAACAGAGTGAAACCTCAAAATGAAACCGGTTACTTCCAACGAACGGTTTAACCTAGAAGAACGAAATTTGGCGAGCCAAGTGGGATTGGTATACTGATCATTACCTGAAAGTTTCATCAAGATTGGGTGAAAAAGGGTGTGCTGAGATTTAAGGCAACTCATAGTTTTTTGGAAGCTTCGCAGGCCCTTTCCATGAAAGTGATTCTCCCCAGTCTCTGCTTAGGGCTACATCAACAGCAAACAAACCATAGAGATAGAACTTGAAACTGGTTTATTGTGTCAAGTTTCAAAGAGCTAGCCCAAACTGGGTTTGATTTAGAGTTCCAAATACATGTATCCCTATAGGAGAAAACAGAGTGAAACCTCAAAATGAAACCGGTTACTGCCAACGAACTTTTTAACCTAGAAGATCAAAATTTGGCGAGCCAAGTGGGATTGGTGTACTGATCATTACCTGAAAGTTTCATCAAGATTGGGTGAAAAAGTGTGTGCTGAGATTTCAGGCAACTCGTAGTTTTTTGGAAGCTTGGCAGGCCCTTTCCATGAAAGTGATTCTTGCCAGTCTCTTCTTAGGGCTACATCAACAGCAAACAAACCATAGAGAAAGAACTTGTAACTGCTTTATTGTGTCAAGTTTCAAAGAGCTAGCACAAACCGTGTTTGATTTAGAGTTCCAAATACATGTATCCCTATAGGAGAAAACAGAGTGAAACCTCAAAATTAAACCGGTTACTGCCAACGAACGGTTTAACCTAGAAGAACGAAATTTGGCGAGCCAAGTGGGATTGGTATACTGACCATTACCTGAAAGTTTCATCAAGATTGGTGAAAAAGGGTGTCCTGATTTCAGGCAACTCGAAGTTTTTTGGAATCTTGGCAGGCCCTTTCAATGAAAGTGATTCTCGCCAGTCTCTGCTTAGGGCTACATCAACAGCAAACAAACCATAGAGATAGAACTTGAAACTGCTTTATTGTGTCAAGTTTCAAAGAGCTAGCACAAACCGTGTTTGATTTAGAGTTCCAAATACATGTATCCCTATAGGAGAAAACAGAGTGGAAACTCAAAATGAAACTGGTTACTGCCAACGAACGGTTTAACCTAGAAGAACGAAATTTGGCGAGCCAAGTGGGATTGGTGTACTGATCATTACCTGAAAGTTTCATCAAGATTGGGTGAAAAAGTGTGTGCTGAGATTTCGGGCAACTCGTAGTTTTTTGGAAGCTTGGCAGGCCCTTTCCATAAAAGTGATTCTCGCCAGTCTCTGCTTAGGGCTACATCAACAGCAAACAAACCATAGAGATAGAACTTGAAACTGCTTTATTGTGTCAAGTTTCAAAGAGCTAGCACAAACCGTGTTTGATTTAGAGTTCCAAATACATGTATCCCTATAGGAGAAAACAGAGTGAAACCTCAAAATGAAACCGGTTACTGCCAACGAACGGTTTAACCTAGAAGAACGAAATTTGGCGAGCCAAGTGGGATTGGTGTACTGATCATTACCTGAAAGTTTCATCAAGATTGGGTGAAAAAGTGTGTGCTGAGATTTCGGGCAACTCGTAGTTTTTTGGAAGCTTGGCATGCCCTTTCCATGAAAGTGATTCTCGCCAGTCTCTGCTTAGGGCTACATCAACAGCAAACAAACCATAGAGATAGAACTTGAAACTGCTTTATTGTGTCAAGTTTCAAAAAGCTAGCACAAACCGTGTTTGATTTAGAGTTCCAAATACATGTATCCCTTTAAGAGAAAGCAGAGTGAAACCTCAAAATGAAACCGGTTACTGCCAACGAACGGTTTAACCTAGAAGAACGAAATTTGGCGAGCCAAGTGGGATTGGTGTACTGATCATTACCTGAAAGTGTCATCAAGATTGGGTGAAAAAGTGTTTGCTGAGATTTCAGGCAACTCGTAGTTTTTTGGAAGCTTGGCAGGCCCTTTCCATGAAAGTGATTCTCGCCAGTCTCTGCTTAGGGCTACATCAACAGCAAACAAACCATAGAGATAGAACTTGAAACTGCTTTATTGTGTCAAGTTTCAAAGAGCTAGCCAAAACTGTGTTTGATTTAGAGTTCCAAATACATGTATCCCTATAGGAGAAAACAGAGTGAAACCTCAAAATGAAACAGGTTACTGCCAACGAACGGTTTAACCTAGAAGAACGAAATTTGGCGAGCCAAGTGGGATTGGTGTACTGATCATTACCTGAAAGTTTCATCAAGATTGGTTGAAAAAGTGATTGCTTAGATTTCAGGCAACTCGTAGTTTTTTGGAAGCTTGGCAGGCCCTTTCCATGAAAGTGATTCTCGCCAGTCTCTGCTTAGGGCTACATCAACAGCAAACAAACCATAGAGATAGAACTTGAAACTGCTTTATTGTGTCAAGTTTCAAAGAGCTAGCACAAACCGTGTTTGATTTAGAGTTCCAAATACATGTATCCCTATAGGAGAAAACAGAGTGAAACCTCAAAATGAAACCGGTTACTGCCAACGAACGGTTTAACCTAGAAGAACGAAATTTGGCGAGCCAAGTGGGATTGTTGTACTGATCATTACCTGAAAGTTTCATCAAGATTGGGTAAAAAAGTGGGTGCTGAGATTTCAGGAAACTCGTAGTTTTTTTGGAAGCTTGGCAGGCCCTTTTCATGAAAGTGATTCTCACCAGTCTCTGCTTAGGGCTACATCAACAGCAAACAAACCATAGAGATAGATCTTGAAACTGCTTTATTGTGTCAAGTTTCAAAGAGCTAGCACAAACCGTGTTTAATTTAGAGTTCCAAATACATGTATCCCTATAGGAGAAAACAGAGTGAAACCTCAAAATGAAACCGGTTACTGCCAAAGAACGGTTTAACCTAGAAGAACGAAATTTGGCGAGCCAAGAGGGATTGGGGTACTGATCATTACCTGTAAGTTTCATCAAGATTGGGTGAAAAAGTGTGTGCTGAGATTTCAGTGAACTCGTAGTTTTTTGGAAGCTTCTCAGGCCCTTTCCATGAAAGTGATTCTCGCCAGTCTCTGCTTAGGGCTACATCAACAGCAAACAAATCATAGAGATAGAACTTGAATCTGCTTTATTGTGTCAAGTTTCAAAGAGCTAGCACAAACCGTGTTTGATTTAGAGTTCCAAATACATGTATCCCAATAGGAGAAAACAGAGTGAAACCTCAAAATGAAACCGGTTACTGCCAACGAACGGTTTCACCTAGAAGAACGAAATTTGGCAAGCCAAGTGGGATTGGTGTACTGATCATTACCTGAAAGTTTCATCAAGATTGGGTGAAAAAGGGTTTGCTGAAATTTCAGGCAACTCCTTGTTTTTTGGAAGCTTGGCAGGCCCTTTCCATGAAAGTGATTCTCGCCAGTCTGTGCTTAGGGCTACAACAACAGCAAACAAACCATAGAGATAGAACTTGAAACTGCTTTATTGTGTCAAGTTTCAAAGAGCTAGCACAAACCGTGTTTGATTTAGAGTTCCAAATGCATGTATCCCTATAGGAGAAAAAAGAGTGAAACCTCAAAATGAAACCGGTTACTGCCAACGAACGGTTTAACCTAGAAGAACGAAATTTGGCGAGCCAAGTGGGATTGGTGTACTGATCATTACCTGAAAGTTTCATCAAGATTGGGTGAAAAAGTGTGTGCTTAGATTTCAGACAACTCGTAGTTTTTTGGAAGCTTGGCAGGCCCTTTCCATGAAAGTGATTCTCGCCAGTCTCTGCGTAGGGCTACATCAAAGGCAAAGAAACCATAGAGATAGAACTTGAAACTGCTTTATTGAGTCAAGTTTCAAAGAGCTAGCACAAACCGTGTTTGATTTAGCGTTCCAAATACATGTATCCCTTTAGGAGAAAACAGAGTGAAACCTCAAAATGAAACCGGTTACTGCCAACGAACGGTTTAACCTAGAAGAACGAAATTTGGCAAGCCAAGTGGGATTGGTGTACTGATCATTACCTGAAAGTTTCATCAATATTGGGTAAAAAAGTGTTTTTTGAGATTTCAGGCAATTCGTAGTTTTTTGGAAGCTTGGCAGGCCCTTTCCATGAAAGTGATTCTCGCCAGTCTCTGCTTAGGGCTACATCAACAGCAAACAAACCAGAGAGATAGAACTTGAAAGTGCTTTATTGTTTCAAGTTTCAAAGAGCTAGCACAAACTGTGTTTGATTTTGAGTTCCAAATACATGTATCCCTATAGGAGAAAACAGAGTGAAACCTCAAAATGAAACCGGTTACTGCCAACGAACGGTTTAACCTAGAAGAACGAAATTTGGTGAGCCAAGTGAAATTTGTGTACTGATCATTACCTGAAAGTATCATCAAGATTGGGTGAAAAAGTGTTTGCTGAGATTTCAGGCAACTCGTAGTTTTTTGGAAGCTTGGCAGGCCCATTCCATGAAAGTGATTCTCGCCAGTCTCTGCTTAGGGCTACATCAACAGCAAACAAACCATAGAGATAGAACTTGAAACTGCTTTATTGTGTCAAGTTTCAAAGAGCTAGCACAAACCGTGTTTGATTTAGAGTTCCAAATACATGTATCCCTTTAGGAGAAAGCAGAGTGAAACCTCAAAATGAAACCGGTTACTGCCAACGAACGGTTTAACCTAGAAGAACGAAAGTTGGCGAGCCAAGTGGGATTGGTGTACTGATCATTACCTGAAAGTGTCATCAAGATTGGGTGAAAAAGTGTTTGCTGAGATTTCAGGCAACTCGTAGTTTTTTGGAAGCTTGGCAGGCCCTTTCCATGAAAGTGATTCTCGCCAGTCTCTGCTTAGGGCTACATCAACAGCAAACAAACCATAGAGATAGAACTTGAAACTGCTTTATTGTGTCAAGTTTCAAAGAGCTAGCCCAAACTGTGTTTGATTTAGAGTTCCAAATACATGTATCCCTATAGGAGAAAACAGAGTGAAACCTCAAAATGAAACCGGTTACTGCCAACGAACGGTTTAACCTAGAAGAACGAAATTTGGCGAGCCAAGTGGGATTGGTGTACTGATCATTACCTGAATGTTTCATCAAGATTGGGTGAAAATGTGTTTGCTGAGATTTCAGGAAACTCGTAGTTTTTTGGAAGCTTGGCAGGCCCTTTCCATGAAAGTGATTCTCGCCAGTCTCTGCTTAGGGCTACATCAACAGCAAACAAACCATAGAGATAGAACCTGAAACTGCTTTATTGTGTCAAGTTTCAAAGAGCTAGCCCAAACTGGGTTTGATTTAGAGTTCCAAATACATGTATCCCTCTAGGAGAAAATAGAGTGAAACCTCAAAATGAAACCGGTTACTGCCAACGAACGGTTTAACCTAGAAGAACGAAATTTGGCGAGCCAAGTGGGATTGGTGTACTGATCATTACCTGAAAGTTTCATCAAGATTGGGTGAAAAAGTGTGTGCTGAGATTTCAGGCAACTCGTAGTTATTTGGAAGCTTGGCAGGCCCTTTCCATGAAAGTGATTCTCGCCAGTCTCTGCGTAGGGTTATATCAAAGGCAAAGAAACCATAGAGATAGAACTTGAAACTGCTTTATTGAGTCAAGTTTCAAAGAGCTAGCACAAACCGTGTTTGATTTAGCGTTCCAAATACATGTATCCCTTTAGGAGAAAACAGAGTGAAACCTCAAAATGAAACCGGTTACTGCCAACGAACGGTTTAACCTAGAAGAACGAAATTTGGCAAGCCAAGTGGGATTGGTGTACTGATCATTACCTGAAAGTTTCATCAATATTGGGTAAAAAAGTGTTTGCTGAGATTTCAGGCAATTCGTAGTTTTTTGGAAGCTTGGCAGGCCCTTTCCATGAAAGTGATTATCGACAGTCTCTGCTTAGGGCTACATCAACAGCAAACAAACCATAGAGATAGAACTTGAAAGTGCTTTATTGTTTCAAGTTTCAAAGAGCTAGCACAAACTGTGTTTGATTTTGAGTTCCAAATACATGTATCCCTATAGGAGAAAACAGAGTGAAACCTCAAAATGAAACCGGTTACTGCCAACGAATGGTTTAACCTAGAAGAACGAAATTTGGCGAGCCAAGTGAAATTTGTGTACTGATCATTACCTGAAAGTATCATTAAGATTGGGTGAAAAAGTGTTTGCTGAGATTTCAGGCAACTCGTAGTTTTTTGGAAGCTTGGCATGCCCTTTCCATGAAAGTGATTCTCGCCAGTCTCTGCTTAGGGCTACATCAACAGCAAACAAACCATAGAGATAGAACTTCAAACTGCTTTATTGTGTCAAGTTTCAAAAGCTAGCACAAACCGTGTTTGATTTAGAGTTCCAAATACATGTATCCCTTTAGGAGAAAGCAGAGTGAAACCTCAAAATGAAACCGGTTACTGCCAACGAACGGTTTAACCTAGAAGAACGAAATTTGGCGAGCCAAGTGGGATTGGTGTACTGATCATTACCTGAAAGTGTCATCAAGATTGGGTTAAAAAGTGTTTGCTGAGATTTCAGGCAACTCGTAGTTTTTTGGAAGCTTGGCAGGCCCTTTCCATGAAAGTGATTCTCGCCAGTCTCTGCTTAGGGCTACATCAACAGCAAACAAACCATAGAGATAGAACTTGAAACTGCTTTATTGTGTCAAGTTTCAAAGAGCTAGCCAAAACTGTGTTTGATTTAGAGTTCCAAATACATGTATCCCTATAGGAGAAAACAGAGTGAAACCTCAAAATGAAACCGGTTACTGCCAACGAACGGTTTAACCTAGAAGAACGAATTTTGGCGAGGCAAGTGGGATTGGTGTACTGATCATTACCTGAAAGTTTCATCAAGATTGGGTGAAAAAGTGTGTGCTGAGATTTCAGGCAACTCGTAGTTTTTTGGAAGCTTGGCAGGCCCTTTCCATGAAAGTGATTCTCGCCAGTCTCTGCGTAGGGCTACATCAAAGGCAAAGAAACCATAGAGATAGAACTTGAAACTGCTTTATTGAGTCAAGTTTCAAAGAGCTAGCACAAACCGTGTTTGATTTAGCATTCCAAATACATGTATCCCTTTAGGAGAAAACAGAGTGAAACCTCAAAATGAAACCGGTTACTGCCAACGAACGGTTTAACCTAGAAGAACGAAATTTGGCAAGCCAAGTGGGATTGGTGTACTGATCATTACCTGAAAGTTTCATCAATATTGGGTAAAAAAGTGTTTGCTGAGATTTCAGGCAATTCGTAGTTTTTTGGAAGCTTGGCAGGCCCTTTCCATGAAAGTGATTCTCGCCAGTCTCTGCTTAGGGCTACATCAACAGCAAACAAACCATAGAGATAGAACCTGAAACTGCTTTATTGTGTCAAGTTTCAAAGAGCTAGCAAAAACCGTGTTTGATTTAGAGTTCCAAATGCATGTATCCCTATAGGAGAAAAAAGAGTGAAACCTCAAAACGTAACCGGTTACTGCCAAGGATTGGTTTAACCTAGAAGAACGAAATTTGGCGAGCCAAGTGGGATTGGTGTACTGATCATTACCTGAAAGTTTCATCAAGATTGGGTGAAAAAGTGTTTGCTTAGATTTCAGGCAACTCGTAGTGTTTTTGGAAGCTTGGCAGGCCCTTTCCATGAAAGTGATTCTCGCCAGTGTTTGCTTAGGGCTACATCAACAGCAAACAAACCATAGAGATAGAACTTGAAACTGCTTTTTTGTGTCAAGTTTCAAAGAGCTAGCACAAACCGTGTTTGATTTAGAGTTCCAAATACATGTATCCCTATAGGAGAAAACAGAGTGAAACCTCAAAATGAAACCGGTTACTGCCAACGAACGGTTTAACCTAGAAGAACGAAATTTGGCGAGCCAAGTGGGATTGGTGTACTGATCATTACCTGGAAGTGTCATCAAGATTGGGTGAAAAAGTGTTTGCTGAGATTTCAGGCAACTCGTAGTTTTTTGGAAGCTTGGCAGGCCCTTTCCATGAAAGTGATTCTCGCCAGTCTCTGCTTAGGGCTACATCAACAGCAAACAAACCATAGAGATAGAACTTGAAACTGCTTTATTGTGTCAAGTTTCAAAGAGCTAGCCAAAACTGTGTTTGATTTAGAGTTCCAAATACATGTATCCCTATAGGAGAAAACAGAGTGAAACCTCAAAATGAAACCGGTTACTGCCAACGAACGGTTTAACCTAGAAGAACAAAATTTGGCGAGCCAAGTGGGATTGGTGTACTGATCATTACCTGAACGTTTCATCAAAATTGGGTGAAAATGTGTTTGCTGAGATTTCAGGAAACTCGTAGTTTTTTGGAAGCTTGGCAGGCCCTTTCCATGAAAGTGATTCTCGCCAGTCTCTGCTTAGGGCTACATCAACAGCAAACAAACCATAGAGATAGAACCTGAAACTGCTTTATTGTGTCAAGTTTCAAAGAGCTAGCACAAACCGTGTTTGATTTAGAGTTCCAAATGCATGTATCCCAATAGGAGAAAAAAGAGTGAAACCTCAAAACGTAACCGGTTACTGCCAACGAACGGTTTAACCTAGAAGAACGAAATTTGGCGAGCCAAGTGGGATTGGTGTACTGATCATTACCTGAAAGTTTCATCAAGATTGGGTTAAAAAGTGTTTGCTGAGATTTCAGGCAACTCGTAGTTTTTTGGAAGCTTGGCAGGCCCTTTCCATGAAAGTGATTCTTGCCAGTCTCTGCTTAGGGCTACATCAACAGCAAACAAACCATAGAGATAGAACTTGAAACTTCTTTATTGTGTCAAGTTTCAAAGAGCTAGCACAAACCGTGTTTGATTTAGAGTTCCAAATACATGTTTCCCTATAGGAGAAAACAGAGTGAAACCTCAAAATGAAACCGGTTACTGCCAACGAACGGTTTAACCTAGAAGAACGAAATTTGGCGAGGCAAGTGGGATTGGTGTACTGATCATTACCTGAAAGTTTCATCAAGATTGGGTTAAAAAGTGTTTGCTGAGATTTCAGGCAACTAGTAGTTTTTTGGAAGCTTGGCAGGCCCTTACCATGAAAGTGATTCTCGCCAGTCTCTGCTTAGGGCTACAACAAGAGCAAACAAACCATAGAGATAGAACTTGAAACTGCTTTATTGTGTCAAGTTTCAAAGAGCTAGCACAAACCGTGTTTGATTAAGAGTTCCAAATGCATGTATCCCTATAGGAGAAAAAAGAGTGAAACCTCAAAATGAAACCGGTTACTGCCAACGAACGGTTTAACCTAGAAGAACGAAATTTGGCGAGCCAAGTGGGATTGGTGTACTGATCATTACCTGAAAGTTTCATCTAGATTGGGTGAAAAAGTGTTTGTGAATTTCAGGCAACTCGTAGTTTTTTGGAAGCTTGGCAGGCCCTTTCCATTAAAGTGATTCTCGCCAGTCTCTGCTTAGGGCTACATCAACAGCAAACAAACCATAGAGAAAGAACTTGAAACTGCTTTATTGTGTCAAGTTTCAAAGAGCTAGCACAAACCGTGTTTGATTTAGAGTTCCAAATGCATGTATCCCTATAGGAGAAAAAAGAGTGAAACCTCAAAAAGAAACCGGTTACTGCCAACGAACGGTTTAACCTAGAAGAACGAAATTTGGCAAGCCAAGTGGGATTGGTGTACTGATCATTACCTGAAAGTTTCATCAAGATTGGGTGGAAAAGTGTTTGCTTAGATTTCAGGCAACTCGTAGTTTTTTGGAAGCTTGGCAGGCCCTTTCCATGAAAGTGATTCTCGCCAGTCTCTGCTTAGGGCTACATCAACAGCAAACAAACCATAGAGATAGAACTTGAAACTGCTTTATTGTGTCAAGTTTCAAGGAGCTAGCACAAACCGTGTTTGATTTTGAGTTCCAAATACATGTATTCCTATAGGAGAAAACAGAGTGAAACCTCAAAATGAAACCGGTTACTGCCAACGAACGGTTTAACCTAGAAGAACGAAATTTGGCGAGCCAAGTGGGATTGGTGTACTGATCATTACCTGAAAGTATAATCAAGATTGGGTGAAAAAGTGTTTGCTGAGATTTCAGGCATCTCGTAGTTTTTTGCAAGCTTGGCATGCCCTTTCCATGAAAGTGATTCTTGCCAGTCTCTGCTTAGG